>NC_134571.1:109864171-110026671 GCF_050947875.1 Dermacentor variabilis
CTCACGGCCAACACCGCCAACGCCTACAACACCGGCTTTCCTGGGAAACGAGCTGCTTAACGCTGTCGCGTTAAAGTCTACGAATTTCACGCACTGTGGGAAGTTTTTTAAGCAAAGCTTTCATCGGTGTTTGTAAAGAACGCTGTTCCTGCTTAGCCTCAATTTGCAACTACAGGCCACAACTATGAACCACCTTCGTCAACATAAACACCTTGCGATAGATCATGCACATCTGACATACATGATGACGATGGCATGACGACGACGGCATTAAGGCTATGTCATAACGCCACCGGAATCGCTACGACAATATTACGACGCAGAAACGACCTTGGCCGCATGAATATGCCTGCATGACGACAATGGCACGACGCAAATGTGACGAAAGAGGCATGACGACATTAGTATGATGACAGTGGAATCAATACGACAAGATGGCCATGATAGAATGACTATGATTGATGACGACAGAATGACAGTGCCGGTAAGGCGACGAAGGCGCAAAGATGGCGGTGTAATGACGACAACATGATAACGCAGGGACAGAGTGAAGACGGCGGAATGATGACGATGACATTACAACGAAGGAATGGTCACAATGGTATGAAAGCGATGAAATGGTGTCGACGGAATGAGCACGTCGGCATGACAACGGTGGCGTGTTGGTGTCGGAGCTCATGTCCACACTAAAGTGCTAAGCCTGCCGCCGCGGGCCGCGTCAATTCTCACTGGTGCAACTGGCGTTTGTTTGCACTGCGTCTGGTACTGCGGTCAATGGTGCAAAACTGTAGCCTGCAGCTAGCAGGAACGACAATGGTACAAAGACGACGGCGTGACGACGACATTGCCATGAGTATTGCCCACGCATCTGGCAAGAGTCATTGGGCAAAACAGTTGCAGCCTACAGCAGCAGTAGAGGGAAAGTCGACAGAAAAGGCAAAGAAGCGTTCACTTAACACACACACATTTACACACACACACACACACACACACACACACACACACACACACACACACACACACACACACACACACACACACACACACACACACACACACACACACACACACACACACACATATATGTGTGTGTGTGTGCGTGTGTGTGTGTGTGTGTATTGGGACCATGGATCATACCGCCATCTGTGCAAAGGGTCGGTCACAAGAGCACTTCTGCACTTTTTGAGCACGACTGGGCTCTGCGATCGCATTTGACTGCGTTCGCGACGCTTTTGTGCGCGCACACGTCACTTAATTTGCCATCCCTTTTCGTCTCCCTTTGCTTTTTACTTTATTGCCCGCTTTTACATTCCCCCGTTATAGGGTATGCCAAACCAGGTGGAATCTTAAACTTTTCATTTTCTTTCTTTGTTTCGTTTTCTCTGCATGACGATAGCTGTACTCCGCTGCCGGTAAGGAGCATAATGAGAAAACCAGTGCTCGTTTCAATCAATACGAGACACGAACTTTCTGTTAGCGGGGCTATATCGATTCACGTTCTGAACGGCTGTGTGTCTCTAATTTATTTTACAAAAGAAACTTGCTGGATATCTACGCGCTTCAGGTCACGAAAAACGCATCAAGTTACTAAATATTGGCTAAATTTAGCGATTTTGCCCCTAAGTTAACAACAGTGGGCACCAAACAATAATAAACCGCTATAAGCACCGATGGCACACGCATAAAATATGTCCTCCTTTCCTATAACAAGGAGGAAATCTCAGCAAACCTATACCTCGACATTATGGGAGGCAACAGAAGTATTTGCTTAACTAACTGCGAGCTTTATGGTTCCACCACTTCCTTATTAGATCGGAGCGTTCCACGTGGATGAGCGTGTCGTTTGCACCTTGAAATCGCCTAAACAGAATGAGCGCGGACATGCTCAAAGAGTTGTTGACAGCCAGCGGCGCCCAAGACAGCGTTTAGATTCCGCAATGTCACGTGATAGTGAATGCCGCTTAACACTAAAGATAATGCGCAGCATCATGTCACGAGAAGAGAGATAAACAAAGGATTTAACGTTATCTAGCGCGCAAAGGGAACACGGCATCCTGCTAACCATCATTTCTATCTACTCGTCGAGCAGTGACGCAAACGGCGCATTGCAGAACCGTCAATGTGTCGGAGCGTTATCTCGTCGAGCGGGTAGCTGGCATGACGTGACGGCATACACCCACCGCGTTACAATAACATGTACGGTATACATATATCTGTACATTGACAGGTGGCTTAGCCACAAGAGTGGCATCAAGGCCGACGAAAGCTCTTCCTTGCAGATCACCATGGCGCCAGGCAAGTCGATTGTGTCCGCGACGTATAAAAGCGATGCGCCATCAGGCAGGACAGTTCACCCGATCGACCAGTCCGGGACAAACTGCAGCTGAAACTGTGAGTAGCGCGCTGATTTCATTCTCCCTTTTTTTTTAAAAATTCGCATTTTCGAGTTTCAATCTCTCACACGAAGTGCGCCGAATCTGACGTCTTTCGCCGGCAGCGTTGTTTCAACTGTCTCTATAGGCCGCCGAATTCGAGTACTTTACGCAAGGAGTCGAACAGAGGACCATCGTGAAGACAATGTCCCGTGTGCGATGTGCTCAGCTGCTGCGTCTGTAGCGGTTGCCCGCCGTCCACATTGGACGCGTCCTGCGACAAAGGCCATCCGCGAAAGCGTACTTAGGAGTGTGACGTTGAGGCGGGACCAACTTGAAGAATATGAATGATGGCTCGTGGAAAATTCATTTTATGTCTTGCTTTTGTGCTGTCTGGGTAGAACTGGCCTCCATTCCTAAATATAAGTTCGGTACGGTATACTGCGTGGCAACCCAGGCGAATAAAAAAGACATTGTCAGTAGAGCTGATGCAGACCGAGCAGACCACACGTGCATCCATATGGCCAAGTCCGTCGAGTGGGTAAACCAATCACTTGAAGGAGAGCCGACCCAACTCGACTTTGCTCTATGGCGTTTGGGTGAACTCGGTGGCGCGATTCCAGTCCGACTGCATGATTCGGCACGACTCTATCAGGTACGCGAAAACGTAGCCACTGAGTTAAATCCATTTTTGCTGCGTAAATATAAAGGCGGAGTTCTCTAGCGCATTACAGGGCCTGTCACGATAGGAGGGACCCTCGGAACAGCATGTAAATAAACCCGTGACAAGGGACCAGTGCCGCTAAATTGAACGAGTTTGAGCTCTTTACTTTTACAAATAGCCTCGTAAAATTCTATTGTCTTATGATATTTTTCGGTATTTTGGATATTTTCGCTTCGTGGACAAAAAAGAGCAAACTAACCTATAAGCTGTTTTGTATTATCATATTTGTGAATCTTCAGGCTTTCCCTGATTTCGAAGTCACCGGTACTGGAAACAATAAGACAACACAAACTCGAGTATCATGGTTACTTAGTGGAAGATAATCAGTGAGATCTACGAGTCTGTGGCGCATTTTGCTCTCTCGCTGATTTCAGATATATCAGATTTCAGATTCCTCCCTCGCTGATTCAGATATAACACAAGATCATGTGCAAAAACTGACCATCGTTAAAAGTACATTTTTGCCGGAAATATGCGAATTTCAGAGGTGATTTCATGCCAGAATCACCCTGGTTGTACTACGTTGCTTTTTGAACAGGCTGCTCCATTCGCCATGGTGCCATAGTTGCTTTAGGCGTTTCGATACGAAGCCCGAAGGCGCGGAATCAGATCCTGGCCGCGACGGCCGCGTTTCGATGTGGGCGAGATGCAAAACACGGCAGTGTACCGTCCATTTGGTGAACCTTAAAGAATCCCAGATGGACGAAATTATTCCGGAGTTTCCCACTAGGGCGTGACCCATAACCATGTCGTGGCTTTTAACGCGTAAAACCACATAACTTAATTTCAATGTTTTCATAGGTCACTCGTTATGGGGGCTTAGTTTTATGGTCGCCATCTGCGTGCTGGGCGCAGTTAATCTGCTCCCCCAGATCGACGTTGCGGGGAAGGAGAAGCCAACTGTGACTACACCCACAGAGAGACAAAAAAAAAAAAAAGGACGCCCTGTTTCTTCAAACAGCTGCATCCTGCCGCGCGGGTGACTGCTTTATTGGGATTGTGCCTGCCAACCCGCTGAAAATTAAAAGTACATATATGTGCAGAAGTGAGACACGAATGTTTATTCCTAACTTTGTCGAGAAAAGAATAGAGATCGGCTTCATGTAGTTACTTTCCTCCAGACAGTTACTCTGCGCTTCGGGAAGACAGAATGGGAGAGAAAGAAAAACAATATGGGTGATTACGACGACACAAGGAAGAGTAAAAGTACATAACGGGCTGGTCTATGCTCATATCCTATATTCTAGGCCCTTGCTTTTTAGAATATTAAGCAAGGCCCTGATTGGCGTGAAGGCGAACGTTTAACAGTGACGCCGAGGGGCAATACAAAGTCATCTGACAACGGTTGGCTGTCGAGATGGGCAAGAGTATCAGCCAACCTCTGTCGATCTTCTAAGCGTTGCGGGCAGTCACGTGGCACGTGTTTTATAGATTCACGAACGCGGCGCAGCTGGCATCGCAGTCAGCAGCCGCAGCGCGCTGCATTATTAGTGCACGTTACTGCCTGCAGGTGTCACTCCCTGCCTGAGCCTGTGCCAAATAGTGGCACTCCTGGGCGAAAGTCTTGGAGGTAGCATAAATGTTATCTGGCGGTTCGCTCTGGATATGACTGTGGCGATTTTCCAGATGGTGTACTTTTATTCCTGAAATATTTTTATCGCTTTTCCCATAATGCTAGGGAAGGAGTGCACAAAGACAGCTCACAGATTGCCTGGTGCGTGTTTCTCATTGATTACGTTTATCAGCTGCATATCAAAAGCAAGAAAGATGTGTATAACAAAAAAAGTAATAAAGCAATTTTTGTCACCTACACCGCAGGAGTGAAACACCATGCACACAAAAGCTACTCACAACTTACATGATGTGTTTAATAGAGCCCCAGCAGTGACTAAGATGAAAGAGGGCTCGAGCAAGGCGGCGTTGTTTTTTTGTCGTTTTCGGGCGATGACCACTGTTATCTATCCGACTTCACGCTCATAATATCGATCGCAACAAAGTCGCGCCACCTGTGACCTCTCTCATTACGGGATCCTTTAACTGAGTCGAGTACATCTGGGATAAAAAGTCACGAGATTTTTCCCAGTCAACCTTCATTTCGTCTACAATGGGCTATATAATTTTTTCTATTACTAGTACACTTAGTCCAACGTCATCGCTAATTCGAAGGTTGTCACGGTCCCGGCTGCGGCGCACGCATTTTATACCGCAATTACACATCAAGAGCCATAGCGCCGAACTTCGCTTTGTATGAGCTGCGAAGCCGGAAATTTGCATGGCACCGTTTGGGGCAGCATACACGATGGTCCTTTGTGTTTCTTCGTGCCAACTTACACAGGCAAACAGTGCTGCAAAGGTCACTATGTCACGTGGCGGCAGCTTCTTCAAGCTGTGTCAGTTGATGAAAATTGACAACCGATGCACATAGATGTTCCCGGTCGTGAGCAGACTTTTGTTATTACCTTAACTGAAGGAATTCATGATGGAATCCATTACCATCATGTCGCCACTATCGGGCGCGCTTTTGCTGCAGTACGCGTCTGTTATAGTTCCTACGTTGTTGATTTGTTTACTGCAATTTCGGTTGACAGCTGCCACCATATGTGACGTTGGGGATGTTGTATGATCGCGTGGATTTGCTCAAGGAAACAAAGCACTCCTCCTGTGTGCTATTTCTGGCGAATAAACAAGCTTTCGACTAGTTTCCGCATAAGGCTATTACTTTCACTTTTGCGACCGCTCGGATCTCGGGTCGCCTGCTCCGTTCTGTGAGCAATATCTTAGCACCGGTTGACACAGCGCTTCGGGGAGCAACTAGTGAATCCCACACTATGACGTAGGGAGTGGCAACCTTCAGGGTAGCGTTTTGACATAGCTTCTTTTCGAATGCGCCTTTGCCGCGTTTCCAAGCAGTTTCCCTCCGGACTGTGGCTACCCAATAGAGATAGCTATCCATGCAGATGGTATTGTTCTGCGGGTCACCGTCCCTTCGCGGCACGGTCCACGCCTTCGTGCAAGCTCGCGAATAACTTTTGAGTGCGGCATTGTAGTACTGGGGTAAAGCTCCACCTGCACATTTCGCCGGCTAAGTCTGCTGATTTTGCATGTCATCTTAGACAACGCACTCATCGAACCATGAGCGGAGTGCACGTCGGTGGGACACCGATACACTGGGTGCGACAACGCCGTTACGTAGGTATGATTATTTACGATCGCATCACTTGGCACCCAGCCGTTAAATATGTACGGCGCAAATCGCCATCCCTCGAGTATGTGACCACCTTGAGTTCTAGGGGTTCCAGCCGGAACCAGGCGACACTACTGCAGGTGTATCAATCAGCTTCGTTCTCTGGCGTGGTGAATGCTTTGCCAGTCCTCAATCTGCCACCTGGTTTGATGGCACAACTAGAAAATTACCATCGCCCTGACCTCCGACTCACACTTTGCTTACTTCGTGATGCCCCATCTATTCCGCTACTTAGTGAAGCACATTAGTTGGCCCTCATGCTGCAGTCATGCCAGAGAGGTATACCTATATCATATAGAGCACCTGCCCCGCGCAACGGATGGTGAAACGCTTCTAAATCGATCGATTGAACGGCCGTTCTCTCGCGTGTAAGAAATGGCGGAATTACATATAAACATTGCTGGCTGTAACTGTTCTAAAGGTGCGGGCTCAGATGAACGTCTGCCAAAGATGTAAAATATGTGCACCCATCATTTATTTCTCAATACCTGAAATGCATAAAAAGTTTGAACCACCCGTTTCCACGATATTTTAAACTGGCCCAGTGACACTTGTCGGAAATATTTCGAGAATATTGTCACGTGGTAGTGACGCATCTCCCATAACTCACCCAGCCTCATGGAAAACTGCGAAACGTGCAGAGATTAATGTTTCTATGAAATACGTGCAAGGGTCGTCCAGGCTTGCTTCGTCGGACTGTATGGCTCTAACACACAGACTGGGTTATCCGTGTCACGTGGTGTGCGAACACTTGCACCTCAAGTACCTGTGGACAGTCCGTTGTTGGGTTCTTGTCGTTCCTACGTGACACATCATTACCACGTATTGGACTTTCCTGTTTTGATCGCGCAGTGCAAGGCACATCTTTGGAACTATCACCTTCATGGCTTGTGGTGTTCTATTTCGATAAATTTCCGTATACCATGCAGTGGTTCTGCGTTTCTACGCAACCGCACACACATCGCGCCCTCACTTTTCTGGAAGAAAGTATAACTCGGCCTTACGTCTGGATCGTAGTTTTCTTTGTTTGCGAGCGACGAGACTTGGAGTTTTAAAGTATTCTTTTCATTGCCCTAGTAGTTGCATAGTAATGTAATGGTAGATGTGCTTTCGTACCGTCTTGTTGGCATCGGCGTTGTCACGCTGTCCTGCTATAGACGGCGCATGCGACGCTCACACTGGCAAATTTAGTGTCACTTTGAGTAAGTGCACTTCAGTGCACCGGGTGTCGCTTTGGCTGTACGCTGCTACACGAGAAAGAAAACTGTCTTTTGAAATTAATGGCACGGGCAATGTATTAATCAGTAGGCACAACATATATTTGTTATTGTAAGCTTGGTTTGCTCAATATCAGTGGTTTATAGTTAAAAACAGGTTTTTAAATAGTATTTAGCGCAATTGAAGCGTTTCAGTGAAATCTAGATAAGACTATCGATCATCACGAGACAATATAAGAGAGTGTCGTATTCAAGGAGAGCCGAGGAAAAATGGCGGATTCCATTGCATATGGCACAAGAACGGATCGCGAGCATCTGTAGCCTGTTATAGCAGCGCTTATTTGTGGCTTACGGGCCGCTCCGAGACTCCGCTCACGTTCCACGCGTTCAGACAATGCAGAGAATTGCGTCAATTTTGCATATTCAGGAACGCGCCTGCTAACGACGATAGCGACGTGCAGTCAGCTTGGCTGCAAAGCAACAACGTACCAGAACTGGCACACCGTCCCGCTCCGCTCGATTCATTCGGAGGCTGAGCCAACGCAGCGTTACACCTTTACGCGTGCCCGACGAGAGGGCGCGCGCTATGGACGCGAATTCCAGCCACTTCCAATTAATTATCCGCAGTCATACGTGATACGTGACTCAAGTACTGTCTATGCACGTCTCTATACCCCCTCTCTCTTTCTATCCATTCTCTCTCTTGTCCTTCTCCCTTCTCCCAGCGTAGGTAGCCAACCAGACTATTGACTGGTTAACATCCCTGCCTTCCTTATATCCCCCCCTCTCTCTCTCTCATGAAGTTACAAGGGGAAAAATGTGGCGCTAGAGTGTCCACGGGAGCTGCGAGCAAGGTGGTTCAACCAGAATGGGAATGATGGGCAGTACATGGATTTGCATATACTTCGTCCTTTTGCCTTTAAACGGCTTCGTCGCTTTGCAAGCTGATGTCTTTTTTTCATGAAAATACAGCGTTATAAATAATTCATTAAACATTAATAAAATTGCCCGACGGCAGGATTCGAATACAGGACCTCTCTCGCAAAGGAGCCCGATATCGCAAACCATTACGCCACGGACGCATGGACAAGCGGAACCACAGGAATTAGCAGCGGTTATGCGTGTTCGTAGAGTCCTATTGCCTTGTGCATTTACACGTATAGATTGCGTTTGAAGTTTTTAGGCCAATGAAGGCAGATAAAACACAGTAAACGAAACCTCAAAAACATTTGAAGCCACAAGCGCAAAGGTCATATAAATCCGTGGACTAACCATGCCATTCCCGGGTTGGCTGAACGATCGCAGCGCCAGAGTTTCCTCTGGGAATTACTGTAAGAAACGCCGTGGTGCCTCCACTTAAGGTCCGCAGACAAAACAAGTAAACTTGTTTTATCTATCGACCTTACCTCCATCGCCACTGTGACGTTCCTCACCAAGCCAGCGTTGCGAGATTCTCGGCAGTTTGAAGCCTACATGCAAGCGCTTGCATGTAGGCTGCCAGGGCTCTGCTCCTTCTTCCCCGCAGCAATTGCCTTGCATGCTGCGTCGTGCGAGGTCGTAGCCTCGTAAAGGTAGAGTACTACCCAAAGAGTCCGTGCACAACGCTATAACTTGTTATCGCTGTCACTGCTTCGCCCTTCTGCGATGTATATTTAGTTAATCCTACGTGCGGTATAATTTTATGTTCTTTCTACATACTGCGATGCTTTGTTATTTGTCGTTGCTTTACTTGAGTATTTGTGACCTAGCGCCTTGTTTTCTTCTTTCCTTTATTCCTGCTTTCGATTAACACGTTTCCGTCCCCCTCCTTCTTGAAGAGTGTGTACGTAGCCAGGCATTGTGCCCTTGCCGGTGACATTTTGCGCCCTGATCCTTCCCTTGTAGCCTCTGCGAATTTTGTATACTTACAACTGTTGTCAAGTACATGCAGGCTAAACCGGGTCATCAACGTATAAAAATTATGTCGTTCGGCTGTGTGCTTCGGTTTATACATGACGCGCTGGCAACTGCAGACCTCTGGAAAGTCAGTACGAATTTCACCCGCCGTGGTTGCTTAGTGGCTATGGTGTCGGCCTGCTAAGCAGGAGGTTGCGGGATTGAATTCCGGTCACGAAAGCCGCATTTCGATGGGGGCGAAATGCGAAAGCACCCGTGTACATCGATCTAGATGCACGTCAAAGAATCCCCGGTGGTTCAAATTTCCGGAGTACTCCACTACGGCGTGCCTCATAATCGGATCATGGTTTTGGCGCGCAACGCCCCATAATTAATTAATTTTTCAGCATGATATTCATTATTGTTTATATTTTCCCCAGGGTATTGGAACTTTCGGAGTACCACAGATACACTATTAATTAGCCTGTTTTTAAGAGGGCGGTCGCAGGCAACGCAGCCCATGTACTCTTGGCTTCGGCAGTACGTTTGAAAAAAACAATTATAATTGACACTTTCAAGTGACGTTATGTCGTTTCTTCGGGCAATTTTCTCGATTCTCTTTTTACAGATGGACCTCTTCTCTCTGGTGTCAGTGGCCTTGTTGTTGGCTGGTAAGCAAGAGCAGTTGTGATGAAGTTAAGTTTACGTAAGGGGCCTGGCATCGAGGTTACAAGCACTCGCTTCGTCCTACTCATATTCGCTTCTAATTGGGCTGATTAAGGCGCTGTGAGTGACGGATGTGATTTGGCATAAGATTAAGCACAACAAAAATTCAATGACGGGCATAAAGAAAAAAATACGAGAAATAGACAAATAGTGGTGGACACAATGTCATACTTCAACGTGGCGTCGCTATATCCTGTTCTTTAGTCGCCGCTTTGTTGAATGGTGATAGCACCGACCTCGTAACGGTCGATATGTGTCCGAAATGCTAACTCATTCTATCTGTGACGGAGCGATGACTTTCACAATGACTCAAGGGACTGAAGCTTGAACCTCGCAACTCATATATTTGCTTGAGACCAGAATTTAGCCTTAGTTAATGCACTCGCTCTGCATTGTATTTCATTTAAGCCATTTGATTCAGAGGAAAAATGCGTGCATACGTGAATATATTGCAGGAGGTCGCAAAGCATGCAGCTAAATGGAGACCTGCTGTCCGAAAATGTATATAATGCAGAATATGTAGAGCACAACAGAACTAACAATGCAATAGCACGCGACAAAGCGTAACATAATTCTCTAACAGAAATGAAATCCAGTACACAAATTTAAAGACAAAAGAAAAGAGATAAAAGGAAGGCGGGAGCGTCTTTTTAAATGTTATTTTTAAGTGAAAGCAGCATAAAAATTTCCCTATTTGTAGGTTATGCGTCTAATTTGTCTAATTGGTTGTCCAATTACTGCCTCAAGCCACTGTAAATTGTATGGCCCTGTGATATAACCAACACCGAGCAAATTCTTCAATTATCGGACATTCTCTGTATTTAAACACCTTGGAATGCATAAGGCGTCGCCCGCGACTGCCCGCAATGTGGTGAGAAAAATCTCGGAGGCGATGTGTCGGAAACATGCGTCATATCCGTTAACCACCAGGTGCACGCGTCGTATGCTAAAATTGTACTATAGGCGGCTAATATATATATAAAAAAACAATTACCAGCTCTTTAGGGTTTGCCAAGATTCGCTCCGGTAGAACGTACACTTCTCTCTTTTTTTTTTACCAATTTAGCCAAAGCGAAATTTCGTCGCACTTGGCCTTTCACGATTTGCGCAGCACCCGTCAGGCCCCAGTCGATGCACCCTTCTAGCGTCAACGCCTACGTGGACGAGATCCTGGAGGATAGGCTTCCCGGTGAAGTGCGCAGCCAGATCCGTCTGCCGGCCTTCACTCGTGACGTGAGCCACGACTCGCACTACGGTTCGGTGCTCTTCCAGTCGACCAACGTCAGCAAGCACGAGCGCATGAAGCGCTGGGTCGACTGCAACGGCTCCGTCGCGGAATTCCCCGAGCGAGTCGTCATCTTGTGCGACGTCAGGTAAGTCTCGCTCTTTATTGCCTTAGCTACGCACAGCGCGCTCCGAGCTCAATGTGGGACGAACGGTGCGAACTCGAGCAGCAGCACTGCTCCCGTTAGGACGCATCATTGCGCAGAAACCATCGAAGATGATGTCAATGTGAGCGGATAACCGTATGCCTCTGGAAACGCATTCGCTTTAATTGAAGCAATGATGCGCTTGCGCATCATTAATGATGGATGCGCCGGGCTCTGCAGAAGCGGGAGAAGTGACGACACGGCAACGCTTTGCTGCTGCACCTTCCGGTAATCCCCAGCTCCTCGGCGATTTTCATCCTAATCTCGCTCTTGTGGAATGGGGCCTCGTAGATGTTGAGTTTTATCGCACGTCAAGGAGTAATTTTTGAGCCCATCAATTAGCATCGCCGAGGACACCTTGGACTTTATGTTCAACGTTTACATACCAATGCAGCTTCCGGCGAAGCGGAACGACTTTTCGCTTTAACCGAGGTGAAAACAAAACAAAACAAAATAAATACGGTCCAAGACCGATCGGGCGCCTCGTTTCCCGCCAGCGCATAAGCGGGCGAACTTCTTTGTTTTTGTTTTCCACTTGCGGCCCGTCTCGAAACAAGGTGTGAACGTAGCCGAGGGCGTATATTTCTTGCAGAGAGGATGTTTAAGTGGAGTTTATTGCCTCATTGTGTGATTCCGTAGAGAACAGAGCCGTTAACGAGCCCAATGTAGTGGTATCATATCTGGCTACGTATATGAGCCGAGTCGTAATAGATGTTTTCTCAAGCGGCGCGAACCCTGGCGTGGAAATCGACTGCCATCCTCCTCTTCCACCTAAAGAGCCCTCTCTCGCGGCAGCCAAATGGTGGAAAGGGCGGCGGCAAAAGAGGAGGGTTGTCCTTCTGGAGCTCTCCGCCACAGCACTCAAGGCTCATGCCCGACAGCGCGTGCGCGACAACGAGCTGCAACAGTTATTGTTAGTGTAACAGTTGATATGATAGTTGCTGGCGTTACTATACTAGCTGATCTCGCGCAACTCGGTTGCGCTAGAGCAGCTGCCCTTTGAATCCGCGCCTTTGTATCAGCGTTGAAGTATGACCCCCCACCGAATCCCAAACAATCGGTGAAAGAACCAAAGGAAACTAAAGCGTCAAAGTAACCTATTCGCTTCGAAGGAGAAGGCGGGTATTGTTGGCTGCAAGCAGACCAAGACCTGTTGATTTTAGAAAGCGGAAATCGCACGCTTTCGTGACGATAAACCCCACGTCTCCTCATTCCGTTCCTCGCAGGTTCCCGGGTATTCTGGTGCACATAGATAGTCTGCTGACGTACGACAGCAACGATACACACCGGGTAGCAGCTCGCATCTTCTACCCGCTTAGCACTCGGCTCGTTCTCCAGTTCGCTCCCTGGGAGAACCCCTCAGCCAACCTGACTCGGCTGAGCGGCTTCGAGAAGCTGGAGGCCCGTTTCTGGGGGCTCGACAGGAGCGACCCCAAGAACCAGAAGCTAGCCTGGGGATACGAGAAGGTCGCCAAGGACATCGTCCAGCAGGTGGTCGCCGAACAAGTGGCACCGGCGCTGGGCAGAGCAGCCGCCAAGTACCGCTTCCCGTGCTGTCCGGATAGACCGTAGAGGGGATCGGGCGTGAGATACATGACGACGCACGGGCCGAATCAGTTCTGTCTTCCGAAGATGTTACTCTTTGAGACTCCGACTTCACTAGAAGTAGACACGGAGGAGCTTAGAACTTTCCCTACCACGCCCGTTGAGCGTCCATCGTCGGCGATCGACGAGAGCGGAGGTCTATATTAAGGTTGTAGCGAAGTTGCTGAGCTTTCTTCCACCATGTAGTGGGGTATAGGTTGCGCTGGAGCTTTTATTTTAAGCAGCTTTGCATTGACAGAACGGGGAACGTTTTTGCATATTTTGATCTTTTCTTCGCTTTTTACTTGTTTCGGTTGTTGTTCGCCCTGTCCGGGCAAGTGTTGGCGAAAATCTTGTGTTACAAAAAATAAATTTGGCTTTGGTAATAAAAACTGTTTTGAAGCATACTCCGTTTGAAATTGAGTTATTTGACTTCGTTACTATGACTTGTCGCTATCAGCAAAACTCGTCTATCGCGTATAATTCAAGCGTGTTTTGAGGCATGTGAGATTTGAGAAAAGGGCTTAGACTGGCACTACTGGCATAGCTTGCGCTGTCTTTCTAGTGACAATCTGAAAAAAATAATATAAAGTGGCAAATTTCTAACATCTGTCTTAATAGTCATCCACCGGATATATGTGCCGAGACGGCGTTGCTCTTTAAAAAGATTTCTCCTTCGTAAGCCTAGATACATACGAGTTTGCTTATACCCATCTCGCAAACGTATTCGGAAAACTTAATGCATGAATAGATGTTAGCATTGTTCACTTTATAACATCAGAAAGGTACAAGAATTTATCCGCAGCAACTTCCGAAGCGCGCCGCTGAAACATGCTTGCTTAGGTGATGCAAATAATAATAATAATAATAATAATAATAATAATAATAATAATAATAATAATAATAATAATAATAATAATAATAATAATAATAATAATAATAATAATAATCAGCAGCAGCCTGGTTACGCCCACTGCAGGGCAAGGGCATCTCCCATACTTCTCCAACTACCCCGGTCATGTGCTAATTGTGGGCATGTTGTCCCTGCAAACTTCTTAATCTCATCTTTCTTAATCTCTTAAACTTTCTGGCGCTCCCTGCTACGGTTCGCTTCCCTTGGAATCCAGTCCGTAACGCTTAATGACCATCGGTTATCTTCCCTCCTCATTACACGTCCTGCCCATGCCCCTCCCCCCCCCCCCCCACACACACACACATTTCTTTTTCTTGATTTCAACTAAGATATCATTAACTCGCGTTTGTACCCTCACCCAATCTGCTCTTTTCTTATCCCTTAACGTTACACCTATCATTCTTCTTTCCATAGCTTGTTGCGTCGTCCTCAATTTAAGTAGAACCCTTTTCGTAAGCCTCCAGGTTTCTGCCCCGTACGTGAGTACTGGTAAGACACAGCTGTTATAAACTTTTCTCTTGAGGGATAATGGCAACCTGCTGTTCATGATCTAAGAATGCCTGCCAAACGCACCCCAGCCCATTCTTATTCTTCTGATTATTTCAGTCTCATGATCCGGATCCGCACTCACTACCTGTCCTAAGTAGATGTATTCCCATAACACTTCCAGTGCCTCACTACCTATCGTAAACTGCCGTTCTCTTCCGAGACTGTTAAACATTACTTTAGTTTTCTGCAGATTAATTTTTAGATCCACCCTTTGGCTTTGCCTCTCCAGGTCAGTGAGCATGCATTTCAGTTGGTCCCCTGAATTACTAAGCAAGGCAATATCATCAGCCAATCTCAAGTTACTAAGGTATCCTCCATTAACTCTTATCCCAAATTCTTCCAAATCCAGGTCTCTGAATACCTCCTGTAAATACGCTGTGAATAGCATCGGAGAGATCGTATCTCCCTGCCTGACGCCTTTCTTTATTGGGATTTTGTTGCTTTCTTTATGGAGGACTACGGTGGCTGTGGAGCCGCTATAGATATCTTTCAGTATTTTTACATACGGCTCGTCTACAGCCTGATTCCGCAATGCCTCCATGACTGCTGAGGTTTCGACAGAATCAAACGCTTTCTCGTAATCAATGAAAGTTATATATAAAGGTTGGTTATATTCCGCACATATTTTTATCACCTGATTGATAGTGGGAATATGGTCTATCGTTGAGTAGCCTTTATGGAATCTTGCCTGGTCCTTTGGTTGACGGAAGTCTAAGGTGTTCCTGATTCTATTTGTAATTACCTTAGTAAATAAATACTTTGTAGGCAACGAACAGTAAGCTGATCGGACTATAATTTTTCAAGTCTTTGGCGTCCCCTTTCTTATGGATTCGGATTATGTAAGCGTTCTTCCATGATTTCGGTACGCTCGAAGTCATGAGGCATTGCGTATACAAGGTGGCCAGTTGTCAATTGTCATGCAATAATAAAAGATAAAACTGATCCCGTATATCTTCAAAAGCGAAACCCGTCTATTACGGAAAATTCAAGCATGTTTTCAGGCATGTAGGATCCCCTGGGCTGGAATTCTCTGACATAAGGCGCCCTCATAGCCTGCAGGGTTATCTGACTGAGCTAGCTTGGATGCGCGGTTGCCATACTCAGAAGTTCGAATCCTTGAGTTTTTTTTTCTGAATGTAGGAAGCTTGAATTTACCTCCTCCAGTACACTACCCCTGCAGGCTTGAAGTGGCGCCTGACACCGGCAAAAATGCCGAGATCCCGTGGGGCTATAGTAATCCAGGTACAACCAAATTAGGAAGACCCACTAAGCTTCAACAAAAGACATCCCCTCACCAGAACAGAAATTGGCCTCTTTGGCGCAGTATTCGGCCACTCCCTTCCAAATGACTCATTCAAGCAACCAATGGCCCTCAGTCCCCAGCAGATGCGGAGGACCTGGCCAATCTGGCGGTGAGACCTGTGACGCAGCATAGGGTGCTAGGAATCTCTGGACTCGGACAGGCCGCCAATGGAAACTGACCCTGGCAACGTTTAACACCCTAACTCCCTAGAGTGAAGCCACCTTAGCAGAACTCTTTGAGGAACTACCGGGCATTTTCTAGGATATCATTGGCCTTAGTGAGGTTAGAAAAAGTGGGGAGGCTTATACATCGCTGAATAACGGCCATGTCTTCTGCTGTGTCTCCCAGATAAGAAGCAATACGGGGTACGATTCCTAATCCATAAGGACATAGCTGGCAACACTGACGAATTCTACAACATTACTGAGAGGGTAGCAGTAGTCGAAATCAAACTTAATAAGATGTATAGATTAAAGCTAGTACAAGCCTGCGCTCCAACATCTAGTCACGATGATGATTGAATACATCAGTTTTATGAAGATGTTGAATTAGCGATAAGGACAAGTGCAAACTCAGTATACTCTAGTAATGGGCGACTTCAATGAAAAAGTGGGGAAAAGCAGGCTGGTGAACAAGCAAATGGTAACTACGGTACCAATTCTAGGAACACTAGAGGAGAGATGCTGGTAGAATTCGCGGAAAAGAATAAGCTCCGAATAACGAACACCTTCAGGAAGCGTATAAAGAGAAAGTGCACCTAGAAAAGCCTTAATGGTGAAAAAAGAAATGAAATAGATTTCATCCTTTCGGCCGATCGCAGTGTCGTGAAGGATGTAGAAGTGTTAGGCAAAGGGTAAAGTGCAGTGATCATAGGTTAGTGAGGTCTAGGATACACCTCAATTTGAAAAGAGAAAGAGTAAAATTGGTCAAGAAGAAATAGGCCAACCTAGACGCAGTAAGGGTAAAAGCAGACCAATTCAGGCTGGTACTTGCAAACAAATATGCAGCCTTAAAACAGAGAGACAAAGATGACATAAAGGTAATGAATGAAACCATAGCTAGGCTGGCTTCAGAAGCAGCTGTTGAAGTGCAAGGTAAGGTACCAAAAGAACCAGCAGGTAAGCTCTCCCAAGTAACAAATGACCTAATAAATAAACGTCAAAGAATGAAAGTGTCCAACTCAAGAGATAAAATAGAATTCGCGGAACTGTCAAAACTGATCAACAAGTAGAAAGTAAGGGTTATTCAAATTTATAATGTGAGAAAGACTGAGGAAGCAGTAAAAAAGGGACACAGCATGACATCAGTGAGAAGGAAACTTGGCATAGCACAAGAGCAGGTAGGTGTATGGACTGCAAGATAAACAACGTAATATTTTTAAACGAAGAACGAGTCACTAAGACGAGCAACTATTTACAGGTTATATTTACAACAGCGGTTGCTGCGCTGACCGGTTAAATTCACAATGCGAGCGAAGTTCCTTCTTCCTCCTCTTTTCTCGAGTCATGGCGCCCAAGCGCCCGTTCAAACAATCAAATACCACACGCGTGTGGCATGATCCCCGGCGGCAGAAGCGAAGTTCCGGAGCGTCTAAATGTCAACGCTGGGAGGGTGATATTGCTTCAGTCGCGTAACGTGCACGATATCACTGGACTGGGAAGCAGATGGGGCGTCAGGGGCGATCGCGTAGGTGACGGGAGTCACGGCACGAAGCACTCGGTATGGGCCTGTGTAACGAGACAGCGGTTTTTCTGACAGGCCGGCCTGACGCGACGGAGACCATAGAAGCACCAAAGAACCAGGCGGGAAGTGCACGTCTCGGTGTCACCGGTCGTACAAACGCCTTCGACTCACTTGGGATTTCCGAAGGCGGTCACGGGCAATTTCCCTTGCGTGGGCACAGCGGGCGATGGCGTCAAGTGCATATTCACTGGTCGGTGCCGCGTGAATAGGGAGGGTTGTGTCGACGGACAGTGCTGGTTCTCGGCCGAAGAGAAGGAAAAATGCGGTATAACCAGTTGTGTCGTGGCGCAAGGAATTATAAGTAAATGTGACAAACGGAAGAGCCAGGTCCCAGTCAGTATGTTCTGAAGAGACTTATTTTGCGAGCATGTCTGTGAGAGTGCGATTGAGACGCTCCGTGAGGTTATTTGCTTGCGGATGGTTTGACGTGGATAGCTTGTGCTTGTCTGCGATAACTTTTGATAGGAATGTCCGGGCACGGCCTGTGAGAAGTTGTCGCGGAGCTCCATGTAATAAAATCACGTCGAGTAGAAGAAAATCGGTGACATCGGTGGCGCAGCTTGTAGGAAGCGCTCGGGTGATGACGTAGCGCATGACGTAAACCGTGGCCACAGCGATCCACCTGTTCCCAGAGGTAGAGAAAGGAAAAGGGCCAAGTAAGTCCAAACCAACCCGAAAGAATGGTTCCGCGGGAATGTCGAGTGGTTGAAGATACCCAGCAGGGAGCGTCGATGGTGTCTTGCGTCGCTGGCATTTCTCACACGCAGCTAAGTATCTTCGAACGGAGCAAGCAAGCCCTGGCCAAAAGAAGTGTCGGCGGATCCGGTCGTAGGTGCGTGACACACCCAGGTGACCGGCAGTGGGCAGGTCGTGAAGTTCGTGGAGAACAGCCGAGCGAAGGTGTTTAGGGATCACAAGGAGAAATGGAGGGCCGTCGTGGTGAACGTTGTGGCGGTAGAGTACGCCATCTTGAAGTGTGAATAATCGAAGGGAACTGTCGGCAAGTGACGATTCCAGGCGGTCAACGATGATATGAAAGGACGGGTCACGGCGCTGCTCGTCGGCGACATGCAGCAGTGGAAAAACAGAGAGGACACAGGCGTCGGTGTCAGTATCAGACGTAGAGGTCGCGTCTTCGACTGGGTAGCGAGAGAGGCAATAGCGATATTCTTTTAGTCGGACGGCCCAACCACCAAGCCGACCTGTAAGATCCTGGAGCGACGAAGATGGAGCAACGAAGCGATAAAGATGGGCGGAATATTGAAACAGCCGAGACGAGAGCAAGACGTTCGCGCTCGGTAATCGAATAGTTGCGCTCTGCAGTTGTCAGCAGCCGGCTAGCGTAGGCTATAACGCGATCGTGTCCGTGTTGGCGTTGCGATAAGACGGCACCGATCCCATAACCACTGGCATCGGTTCGGACCTCTGTAGTAGCGGATGGGTCAAAGTGGGCCAAGACCGGTGGATTGGTGAGAATCATGATAAGGCGTGAAAATGCAGCAGCCTGAGGGGAACCCCACGTAAAAGGCACGTCTTTCTTCAGAAATTCAGTGAGTGGTCGAGCGATTGCGGCGAAATCTTTCACGAACCATCGGAAATAAGAACAGAGCCCCACAAGACTCCGGATGTCTTTGACAGACTGAGGTACAGGAAAAGCAGTTACTGCTCGAACCTTCTCCGGGTCGGGTTGTACTCCGGAAGCATCGACGAGATGGCCTAGCACTGTAATCTGTCGGTGCCCGAAGTGGCACTTCGATGAGTTTAATTGGAGCCCAGCCTTGCGGAAGACGTCTAGGATAGATGCGAGGCGCTTATGGTGCGCCTCATATGTAGAAGAAAACACAAGTACGTCGTAGTGAGAACAAAGGCAAGTTGACCATTTGAAACCTTGAAGCAGAGAGTCGATCATCGGTTCGAACTTGGCGGGGGCATTGCATAAACCGAACGGCATGACCTTGAATTGGTAGAGGCCATCTGGAGTGACGAAAGCGGTCTTTTCTTGGTCTTGCTCATCGACGGAAACCTGCCAATAACCAGATCGAAGGTCAATGGGCGAAAAGAATTTGGCACCGTGAAGACAATCAAGAGCGTCGTCGATTCGTGGTAAAGGGTAAACGTCCATTTTAGTAATTCGGTTTCGGTCGCGGTAATCAACGCACAAACGCCCCCTGCCATCTTTCTTTTTGACGAGCACAACCGGCGACGCCCAAGGACTCGACGAGGGCTCAACGATGCCTCTGGCGAGCATCTTGTTTACTTCCTGCTGAATAACTTGCCGCTCTGCCGAGGACACGTGATACGGTCGGCGGTGAATGGGAACAGCATCACCAGTGTTTATCCGATGCTTAACAAAGAATGTCTGGCGAAGTGGTTGATTGTCAGTGTCAGATAGGTCGCAGTAGGAAAGCAAAAGGCAATCTAGGGCGGCTGCTTGGTCAGGTGCGAGGTCCGGACCGACCAATGGACGTAAAGGGCCGTCGAGGTTCAAGGCATCCTGCGGGTAATCAGGAGGATCTGGAGAGGCGTCGGCTGCAAAAGCAGCGACGTGGTCGTCTGTCACTGGCCGGAGCGTGGCCACCGCTATGCCTTCAGGTAAGACTTGCTTCGTCAAACCAAAATTGACAACGGGGATGCGCATCCGATTAGCGGCAGGGGTTACGACGGAGTGTGGCACAGAGATGTCGCGCGCCAGGAGGACATCACGAATAAGTGCGACGACATAGTAGCCATCAGGTACGGTTACCGTTGAGGCCAATTCGACGAAGGTTAGGGCTTTTGGAGGTAAGTGAACAAGCGCTGTAGTGCAGAGGCTGTTCGGTTGTTCGGAGGGAACGTCTGAAAGAAGAGGAAGCTCGAGGCACAGTGTACCGGTGGAACAGTCTATGAGGGCGGAATGCGTCGTCAGAAAGTCGAGCCCGAAGATTAGGTCATGAGGGCAACTGGTCAGCGCGGTGGACAGGACTGGAACTTGGCAGCCAGCAATTCCTATTCGTGCAGTGCACATACCCCTGACGGCAACAGTGGAGCCATTGGTGACGCGTACGGCCCGAGTGATGTCAGGCGTAAGAACTTTTTTGAGGCGGCGACATAGGTTAGCACTCATTATTGACACTTGGGCTCCAGTATCAATTGATGCCGTCAAGGGAACATCATCTACGTCTACTTCAATTAGGTTGGTGTTGGTGAGGAGCGTCAACCGAGGATTTGGACAGGACGAACGTGATGCAGCACTGCCTCCAAGAGCTGCATGGCCCAGTTTTCCGTCCGTCGATTTGGCGAGGAAAAGCGGCGAGATTGGGGTAACAGGGAGCGACGGCGGTCGCACGGAGGAGCAGCTGCCAGCGGCATCAGAAGTAGGGTACAGACGGCGAGGTGAATAACGGCGAGCGTCGGCGTATGGGCGAGGAGCAGAGAATGAGCTCCAGTACGGTGGCATCCAGGTGGTGCGGCAGTGGCGGGATATATGACCAACGCGGTGGCAGCGGAAGCAGATCGGTTTGTCGTCTGGAGTTCACCATTCAGCAGGATTGTGTGGTCTGGGAGCGAAATGCTAGTCATTACAGGCTGTGGACATGGGAACGGGTGCCGAATCAGGTCGGGAGCCAGAGCAGCCGGTAGGGATGCCAAGGTTTGCAATTTCTTGCCGCACAACTGCTTGAATAACGGAAATAGTCGAGGCCCCTTGGTCAAAGGTACCGTAAGGGGTTCGTGGTTGAAAGGGGGGCGGACTCGCCGCTTCAATCTCACAGCGAACGATACGTGTAACGTTCTCTCGAAATGGTTGTGTGGCGGTAAGAGCGGAGCAAGAGGAAGTGGTAAGGATGTTTGGGAGCCGGGAAAACTGTGTGGAACTACACGGCAGCTTTCGGGTACCTCGAAGCGGCGGCATTCTTTGACGGTGGCGTCGACAGTAGAAACGTCGTTATAGACTAGTCAATTGAAGGCACCGTCGGCGATGCCTTTTAGGATATGGCCTACCTTGTCAACCTCGGTCATGTGCTCGTCGACTTTCCGGCAATGTGCGAGCACTTCCTCTATATACAAGACATACGATTCCGTCGACGACTGGACACGGGTGGCAAGCTCTTTTCGCGCAATCTGTTGGCGACCTCACGGGTTGGCAAATAGGTCGCAAAGCCGCGCTTTGAAGATGTCCCAGCTGGAGAGGTCGATCTCATGGGTACGAAACCAGACACGCGGTGTCCCGTAAAGATAAAAGACCACATTGGCAAGCAATGGTAGGGTGCCAGTGGTGACTTTGGCTAACACGCTCATACATGCTGAGCCAGTCGTCGACGTCAGCGTCATTTTGGGCGGAGAATGTCCCAGGATCACGGAGACTAGGAACCGTAACGTACGTTGTGGTTGGCGCCGCAAGTGCATAGGTGGCGACGGGGTGGTTCCATCGGAACCCATGTCTGAGAAGACGACGATGCGACCGCTTCGGAGCTCCGTGGCGATGACGCGGAACGTTTCCCTCCACCACAATGTTACGCGAACAACGAGTCAGTAAGACGAGCAACTATATATTTACAACAGGTTATATTTACAACAGCGGTTGCAGCGCTGACCGGTTAGATTCACAGCGCAAGTCCAGTTCGTTCTTCCTCCTCTTTTCTCGAGTGATGGCGCCAACACGCCTCGTTCAAACAATCAAATACCACACGCGTGTTGCAATATCATCAGTAATCTCGAAGATACATTAAAAGCAGCCGAAGAATTTTATACTGACCTGTAGAGTACCCAGAGCAGCCATAACACCTCCATTCTAAGTAGTAATGAATGGCTTACAGAGGTTCCTTCTATAACTAGAGATGAAGTTATAAGGGCCTTAAAAGACATGAAACGAGGAAAAGCGGCAGGAGAAGATGGAATAACAGTCAGTTTAATCAAGCATGGAGGAGACAGAATGCTTGAAATGCTAGCGGCCTTTTTTACGAACTGTCTATCGACTTCAAGGGTGCCAGAGAACTGGAAGAATGCCAACATTATACTAATCCGCAAAAAGGGAGACGTTAAAGAACTGAAAAATTATAGGCCCATTAACTTACTTCCAGTAGTACATAAAATATTCACCAAGATAATCTGCAATAGGATAAGAGCAACACTTTACTTCAGCCAACCGAGAGAACAGGCTGACTTCAGGAAAGGATATTCTACAATGGATCATCTCCATGTCATCGATCAGGTAATATAAGAATCAGCAGAGTACAATCAGCCTCTCTATATGGCTTTCCCATACGAAAATGCATTTGATTCAGTAGAGATACCAGCAGTCATATGGGCATTACGTAATCAAGGAGTATAGGACGATTACGTAAATATCTTAGAAAATATATACAGAGATTGCACAGCTACCTTAATTCTCTACAAGAAAAGTAGGAAGACACCTATAAATTAAGCGATCAGACAAGGAGACAATTTCTCCAATGCTATTGACTGCGCACTTGGAGGAAGCATTCAAGCTATTAAACTGAGGAGGCTTAGGATTAAGGTCGACCACGAATATCTCCGCAACCTTCGGTTTGCCGATGACATTGTTCTATTCAGCAACAATGCAGACGAGTTACAACAAATGATTGAGGACCTTAACAGAGAGAGTGTAAGAGTGGGGTTGAAGATTTAATATCCAGAAGACAAAGATAATGATGAATACCCTGGCAAAGCAACAAGAGTCCATGATCGCCGGTCAGCTTCTATAGCATGTGAAGGAGCATGTTTACCTAGGTCAATTAATCACAGGGAACCCTGATCATGAGAAGGAAATTCATAGAATAAAAATGGGTTGGATCGCATCCGGCAGACATTGTCAGCTCCTGACTGGAAGCATACCATTATCATCGAAAAGGAAGTTGTACAATCAGTGCATTTTGCGAGTGCTGACATCTGGGGCAGAGACTTCGAGACTGACAAAGAAGCTTGAGAACAAGTTAAAGACCGCGCAAAGAGCGATGAAGCGAAGATTGCTAGGCATAACGTGTGGGGTCCTCTCACACCCGTGCTCTTGGGACAAAGGAACGACAACACAGTAGTGCAAACAATCACAAGGGCATTTATTGCACCTTTCATAGATCAGTGCCTGCTAGCCGAGCTGCTATCCACAAAACATGCCGATGGGCGCGCGACAAATCTAGAAGTCTGACTCACCGCGACCGGAAGCGAGCGAATATGTTCGCCCCATGCTGGATCCCAAGGCCTGGTCGTTCGCGTGTATGGTCACGCGAATCGTGGAGCGTTCGAGGGCGGCCACGCGAGGCGGTCTCGCAGAAGCATGGGTAGGCGCGCACGCGGGATACGTCCCCGCCGCGCGCCGACCCGCCGGGCAAGAGGGTCGCTGCACGTGCGGCACGGCCGTCCCGCTTCCCGAGCCCGAGCGTCTTGTCCCGAGCTTCCCGAGCGCGAGCGTCTTGAGCCCGAACAGCCCGAGCGCCTTGTCTCCCGACGCCCGAGTAACCCCGCAGCGGCGCGACGCTCGCGCCATCTCTCGCACCGCGCTTGTACCACCCGACCGCCGCGGGCGCCAGACCATGCGGCGGGCGAAGCCGCCCTGCAGGAGACGAGCCATGCGGGAAAACTAGATCTCAGGGGAGGCGTGAGAGTCACGCATCCCCACAAACGTTAAGAGACAGAAAGAAAGCGGTTTGGATCAGAGAGCAAACGGGTATAGACGATATCCTAATTGACATAAAGAGAAACAAATGGAGCTAGGCTGGTCATATAATGCTCCGGTTAGATAACCGTTTGAATATTAGGGTTACAGAATGGGTACCAAGAGAACGGAAACGCAGTCTAGGACGACAGAAGACTAGGTGGAGCGATTAACTTAGGCAATTCGCGGGTGCTAGTTGGAATCGGTTGGCGCAGGACAGGGGTAATTTGAGATAGCTATTAAAGGCCTTCGTCCTGCAGTGGGCCTAAAACAGGCTTATTATTATTGTTATTATTATTATTATTATTATTATTATTATTATTATTACTACTACTACTACTACTACTACTACTACTACTACTACTACTACTACTACTACTACTACTACTATAGTTCACCAAGCATTACTGCAATGCCACCTTGGGTTCACATTCTCATTTTTATTGCGATTAGAATCCTTTGGAAGCTTCCCAAGTTTGCTCTATGTCTGTCGTATGTATGCGCGCCCTAAGCTATCTCGCGTCCAATTCGGTCACTGAGCATGTGGCACTGGATATGCGTCTCTGGGTATGTGCCGCATTTCAGAATGACCATCATGTAGAACATATCATCACCATTTACGCACCCGCAATAAGACAGATTACTGATCACATTTAAATCACCAATCAGCACTTAAGGGCGGATGTGCCGCCAATTCGTTCGATAAAAAGGATCGTAAACCTACAAATCTGAGTTGATACATTCTGAATCTCATCTAAATGATATTTGCATTCTGAATATAACGTCCAGTTGGAATTGTATGCTCGTTCAACTCGAGTTCCTACATGTCTTGCTGTAAAGTATGACGTTAGGATACGAAGCGCTTTGCATTCGGAACGAATTGTATTTATGCAAACGTCCCAGAGCTTTACATGCGTAGTCAACGAGCCGCGTAGAAACTTTCCCCAATATTTCGAAAGAACTCAACCTGAAACAAAGTTGGACATATCCACGTAATAAGAGGAACCTCACGGGTGCTGTTTGGGCAAATTTTCAAGAGCTTCAATTAAGTACGAACTTCGTAAACAATTCTTAATATTAGATCCTCGAAAGTTTTATATGGCCGGTATCCGCAATGTTTTCTGTTATTCCTAGAGAACTATAAGTCACGCTGAGTTCACAGTGGGTGAAAATGAGGGGCACGTTATGTGTAGTGTGTGTCAAAACTGTAAACATAATGATTTAATCATTATCTATGGGAATAATTATTTAATCCTCGTTTTTACCCGTTCTAGTAGGCTTCCCCACTGTCTTTGGTGAACCTAACCTAACCTAACCTAACCTAACCTTGCTTACACTTGGTGTTATAGGGGATGAGCAGTCTAAGTTCAATGTATGTGGGTTATAATCACGGTCTTTGCATTAAGCTATCTTTGGACGCACTACAGAGCACTATAAGTGTGTCTTACGAAGGGCGCAAATTCAGCGCGCCATCCCGGGAGAACTAAAACTGCCACCGAGGTTGATTTATTGAAAATGGTTAGAACATAAAGGATGCGAAGTTAAATGTGTGTAAATAAATTTCACCTTTTTTATGAAACTTCAAGAAGTGTTCAAAAATGTTAAATGACCATTATCTACAAGCTTTCCCAGTGTCCCGAAAGAACTCTGCGTCACGACGAGTTCACATTGTGTAAAAATGACAGGAGGGGAGTGGGGGGAGAGTAATTTTAGCTGGACTGTGTCTGCAAAGGTTGCATTTTTTGTCCAGATTAAGGGTTTTGCAAGTAATACTGTACCCTCTGGTTTTTCGTAATTATGCGCGTCGTACGAGGCGACTATGGTGTTCTTGTTGAACTCAACGGGTGACTTTGTATTGGTTGGCGTTGGGTAGCGCCGCCGAACCTATCATCTACAGTTGGTGTGTGTAGGAATGCTGACGTGTGCTTGTGTGTGCGCGCGCTCCGACTGTTCTCGCGATGTAGCTCTTTTCACTCTGTTGAACCTCATTTGTTCCAACTTGGTTTAAACATCAGAAAGGGCATGGGACTCCGCTCCTTTGATGATTGAGAAGGTCATCGAACATTCGTGAGTGACTGTTACCGTTCGGAGTTTGAGAAACGCGCTACTGCGGATGCTAGATCTGACCCGGCCGTCAATCGAGTTCGTGGGCTCCTTGGAGATGTTGGCGCAAGTGTTGCGTCAGAACCAAGGAGGTATACAATAATTTGCTGAAGTGGCAGCCCTCGCAGATTCTTACCAGGAGAAGTGAAGCCAGCGCTTGCCCTTACTTCACCTTTGAAAGCGTACTGAACTACACAGAGAACAGCCGCAGTTCAACTGCTCCTAATCAGTTAATGCTAATTTTAGATTAAGTGGAAAATGATCGAATGCTGTTTCAGGCTAAGTAACGTCCCGTTACTTAGCAATATTGAAATCAACAGCGACCGCGAGCGAGTGGCCTTGTTTACCAGCGAGAAGTTCAAGCTTGAATCCAACACGGTTCAGTTGGTTACCGTGGTCTCATATTCTGTGGAACCAAACGGTGTTGTGCTTTTTTCTGCAGGCAATGAGGTGGACTACTTTTGCGAACTGTAATATGGGAAGACAAGCCTCCTAATCATGTATATATTGCAATCAGACATCACATTCATCCTCATCAACCTGGTTACGCCCACTGCAGGGCAAAGGCCTCTCCAATACTTCTCCAACTACCCTGGCCATGTACTAATTGTGGCCATCTTGTCCCTGCAAACTTCTTAATCTAATCTGCCCACCTAACTTTCTGGCGCTCCCTGCTACGGTTCGCTTCCCTTGGAATCCAGTCCGTAAACCTTAATGACCCTCGGTTATCTTCCCTTCTCATTACATGTCCTGCCCATGCCCCCCCCCCCCCCCCCGCCCATCTTTTTTTCTTGATTTCAACTAAGATGTCATTAACTCGCGTTTGTTCCCTCACCCAATCTGCTCTTTTCTTATCCCTTAACGTTACACCCATCATTATACTTTCCATAGCTCGTTGAGTCGTCCTCAATTTAAGCAGAACCCTTTTCGTAAGCCTCCAGGTTAGTGCCCCATGCGTGAATACTGGTAAGACACAGCTGTTATATACTTTTCTCTTGAGGGATAGTGGCAACCTGCTGTTCATGATTTGAGAATGCCTGCCAAACGCACCCTAGCACATTCTCATTCTTTTGATTATTTCAGTCTCATGATCCGGATTCGTGGTCACTACCTGCCTTAAGTAGATGTATTCCCTTACCACTTCCAGTACCTCGCTACCTATCGTAAACTGCCGTTCTCTTCCGAGACTGTTAAACATTACTTTAGTTTTCTGCAGATTAATTTTTAGACCCACCCCTCTGGTTTGCCTCTCCAGGTCAGTGAGCATGCATTGCAATTGGTCGCCTGAGTTACTAAGCAAGGCAATATCATCAGCGAATCTCAAGTTACTAAGGTATTCTCCATTAACTCTTATCCCCAATTCTTCCAACTCCAGGCCTCTGAATACCTCCTGTAAACACGCCGTGAATAGCATTGGAGAGATCGTATCTCCCTGCCTGACGCCTTTCGTTATTGAGATTTTGTTGCTTTCTTTATGGAGGACTACGGTGGCTGTGGAGCCGCTATAGATATCTTTCAGTATTTTTACATATGGCTCGTCTACACCCTGATTCCGTAGTGCCTCCATGACTGCAGAGGTTTCGACCAAATCAAACGCTTTTTCCTAATCAATGAAAGCTATATATAAGGGTTGGTTATATTCCGCACATTTCTCTATCACCTGATTGATAGTGTGAATATGGTCTATTGTTGAGTAGCCTTTACGGAATCCTGCCCGGTTCTTTGGCTGACAGAAGCCTAAGGCGTTCCTGATTCTATTTGCGATTACCTTAAAAAATACTTTGTAGGTAACGGACAGTAAGCTGATCGGTCTATAATTTTTCAAGTCTTTGGCGTCCCCCTTTTTATGGATTAGGATTATATTAGCGTTCTTCCAAGATTCCGGTACGCTCGATGTCATGAGGCATTGTGTTTACAGGGTGGCCAGTTTTTCTAGAACAATGTGCCCACCATCCTTCAACAAATCTGCTGTTACCTGATCCTCCCCAGCTGCCTTCCCCCTTTGCATTGCTCCCAAGGCGTTCTTTACTTCTTCCGGCGTTACTTGTGGGATTTCAAATTCCTCTAGACTATTCTCACTCACATTATCGCCGTGGGTGCTACTGGTACTGTATAAATCTCTATAGAACTCCTCAGCCATTTGAACAATCTCATCCATATTAGTAATGGTATTGCCGGCTTTGTGTCTCAACGCACACATCTGATTCTTGCCTATTCCTAGTTTCTTCTTCACTGCTTTTAGGCTTCCTCCATTCCTGAGAGCATGTTCAGTTCTATCCATATTGTAGTTCCTTATGTCAGCTGTCTTACGCTTGTTGATTAACTTGGAAAGTTCTGCCAGTTCTATTCTAGTTGTATGGTTAGAGGCCTTCATACATTGGCGTTTCTTGATCAGATCTTTCGTCTCCTGCGATAGCTTACTGGTATCCTGTCTAATGGAGTTACCACCGACTTCTATTGCACACTCCCTAATGATGCCCATACGATTGTAGTTCATTGCTCAGGAAGAGGACTAAGGTCCTCTTCCTGAGTTAATGCCGAACGTTTTCTCTGTTCCTATAATATCTGTACCGCACTCTTGCCTAAGGCTTGTAATACAGGCCGGCAGTATTTGCTAAATAAATAGAAAATAAAATGAATACCTGTTCAGTAGCTTGATCCGGAATTCCTCTAGTTTCCCTCTTACCGCTAACTCTGATTAGCTTCTTATGTACCAGTTTCTTCCGTTCCCTCCTTAAGTCTATGCTAATTCGAGTTCTTACCACGCTGCAGCGCACCTTGCCGAGCACGTCCACATCTTGTATGATGCCAGGGTTAGCGCAGAGTATGAAGTCTATTTCATTTCTAGTCTCGCCATTCGGGCTCCTCCATGTCCACTTTCGTCTATCCCGCTTGCGGAAGAAGGTATTCATTATCCGCATATTATTCTGCAAACTATACTAATAACTCTCTACTGCTATTCCTAGAACCTATGCCACATTCCCCCACTGACTTGCCTCCAGCCTTCTTCTTGCCTACCCTGGCATTGAAGTCGCCCATCAGTGTAGTGTATTTTATTTTGACTTTAGCCATTGCCGAGTCCACGGCTTCATAGAAGCTTTCGACTTCCTGGTCCTCATGAGTGGATGCAGGGGCATAGAGCTGTCCGCCCTTCAATTTGTACCTCTTGTTAAGTTTCACAACAAGACCTCCCACCCTCTTCTTAACGCTATAGGATTCCTGTATATTACCAGCTATATCCTTATTAATCAGGAATCCGACTCCTAGTTCTCGTCTCTCCGCTAAGGCCCGGTAGCACAGGGCGTACCCGCTTTTTCGCACTGTATAAGCTTCTTTTGTCCTCCTAACCTCACTGAGCCTTATTATATCCAATTTACTACCCTCTAATTCCTCCAATAACACTGGTAGACTCGCCTCACTAGATAATGTTCTAACGTTAGACGTTGCCAGGTTCAAATTCCAACGGCGGCCTGTCCGGAGCCAGGGATTCTTAACACCCTCTGCTGCGTTACAGGTCTGACCGCCGCCGTGGTCACTTGCTTCGCGGCTGCTGGGGACTGAGGGCCGGGGTTTGATTGTTTTGTTCGTATATAGAAGGTAGTGGCCAAGTACTGCACCAGGGTGGTCAATCCTGCTCTGGTGAGAGAGTGCGTTACCGGTTCTGGTCGCACTCCAGGCCCGTTTATGCAATTTGATCCACACGCGGATTTTTTTTTCCCGGTGGGATAATGCGCGGCACCGGGATTCGAACCACGGTCCTCTTGCACGCGAGGCGGATACTCTACCTCTTCGCCACCGCAGGAGTTGTACGCCTCATTTAACCTACAGTGGTGCCTTCTTCGATCAGTCAAGGTCGACCAATCTGATCTCTGTTAAACCGCACAGATGGCACTCAACTGGAGAGACCTGGTAGTTTATGACTAGCATGCGAGTGGCCATAAACAATAGAGGAGAAAAGATTTTCTTTTTTTATGGTCCCCGCGCTGACGGTCGTGGCGAAACTATGCAATTCCCTGATATAGTGATAAACTAGAAGAAAAGATAAAAAAGGAAGAAAGGAAAACAAAAAGAAAAGGAAGAGAACAGGGGATTTGAACTCGTGACCCTTGGTTGTTTCCCGGAGAGATAGGTCAGCCGGTTGGTCCGTCAGGCCCCAGGTTACATTGAAGCGGCATAGCTCCTGTCTAGAGCCTCGTACTTATGTGGTAAGAGACTGATGTTGTCCGCGATGGTAGTTGGAAGGCATACTTTCTTGAAAAAAAAAATGACTGCTCGTCGATGAGAGGGAGCGGCTCTAGAGACTAGGAAAAGCTTAACCAGGTGCGAGCCGAGCGCGGCACGCATAGCGTGGGAAGCTATCCCGAGTAACTATCCCAAGGACTGCTGCTCACGAGAGCGAACTGCCTTTGTCTAATTATAATAACCCCAATATGACTACTTTCGGAAAGAGAACGGCCCAGAGGGCTGTACTACGAGTGCTATGACTGATAATTTTCTATATACGTATATATATATATATATATATATATATATATATATATATATATATATATATATATATATATATATATATATATATATATATATATATATATATCATAAGAATCCAACAAACACTGACACCAAGGACAACATAGGGGAAATTACTTGTGCTTAATAAATGAAATAAAGAAACGATAAGTTAATGGTAATTAAAGTGGATGAAAAAACAACATGCCGCAGGTGGGAACCGAACCCACAACCTTCGCATTACGCCTGCGATGCCCTACCAATTGAGGTACCGCGGCGCCGTTTTCCCATCCACTTTCTTGGGTATTTGTGTGTCCTAGTAGAACCCTGGGTGTGTTAGCCCCAGGGTTCTACTAGGTTTTGGGTTCGGTTCCCACCTGCAGCAAGTTGTTTTTTCATCCACTTTAATTACCCTTAACTTATCGTTTCTTTATTTAATTTATTAAGCACAAGTAATTTCCCCTACGTTGTCCTTGGTGTCAGTGTTTGTGGGCTTCTTGTGATATGACTAATAAAAATCGAGCCCCTCGGTTAACCCCCTTTCTTCTCGGTTATATATATATATATATATATATATATATATATATATATATATACATACATTATACATCCACAAAGACACACACACACACACACACACACACACACACACACACACACACACACACACACACACACACACACACACACACACACACACACACACACACACACACACACACACACACACACACACACACACACACACACCACACACACACACACACACACACACACACACAGACACACACACACACACACACACACACACACACACACACACACACACATATATATATATTCTCATTTATGGTATCGAATGCGAGCGCTGTTCATTTCTGCGTGTAGTTAAGAGAGCGAGTATATAAGGGAGGAAAAAAAAGAAAGGAAAAGGAAAATTACTGAAGCATAATTGCAGCGCCATGGTTCTAGAGCGCACCCGCGATAGAGGAACGGAAGGAGATATAAACGTGCGTGGCCGTAGTACGCACGCGAAAAACTGCCTTAATAAATTTAGTGAAGGAAGGTCATATGGTCAAGCGTGGCAATCATGATGAGCTTGAGAACACTGGTGGGCCAGCATCTTCTCTGCAAGTGGTCAACTACGTCAAACAAGCAACAAGGCGATATCACCAATAAAGGCTGAGGAAGTCAAGGTCGGACCGTCTGTGATAAAAGCACCGAAAGAAGATCTGTATGAGCTGTTGAACCGAAACCGAATGTGCTCTGCAATGCACATTAAGAAACTCGGATGCACGCCTGTGGTGACCATGCCCACTCAGGAAAAACCGGGGCGTACACCAGTGAGTCGACCCCCTTACCGAACTTCATGGGCAGAAAGACCGTGCTTAGGCAAATCACTGACGGACCAAGATGGGGTGAGCGACGATGAACGAGACCGCGCCATTTCCAGGACATATTGCTGACTGGCTGAGGACAACCAGTGGACCAGAATGGTCGACTGTTGGCGTTGGGTAGCACCACCAAACTAATCATCGGCAGTTGCTGTGTGGAACGCTGCCGTGTGCTTGTGTGTGCGCGCGCTCCGATTGTTGTGGCGATGTATCTCCTTTCACTTTATTAAACGTGGTTTGTTCCAACATCGTTTACATATATATACTTGCAGTCTCTGTGTTCGTGAGAGTAGGGTGAATGTTAAGGGTGATGTGTTGGCTAATCTCTAAGTACGCGGGTCAATTACGGCATTTACAGTGAAAGCGTATACTAGCTTTAATAACGTATATTACGAACGGCGCCGAATTTAGCTGGTTGTACTGGAAGAACTGTAACAGCCACCGTGATCAAAGTTGACGAAAATGAAGAGAATAATATTACTGATGTGCATGATAAATTAGGAATTCGTCAGACAGTCAAGACCGCTTGAGGCTCATTCACACTCGGCCAACACGACACCCATTTCGGTCTGCCAAGTGTCGGCGACAGCAATTTTTACCTTCGTGACGGCGCCTCTGTCATACTGAACCAACGCCGACACGGAGGTAAAAAACGCTGTCGCCGACAGTCGGCAGACCGAAATCGGTGTCGCGTTGGCCTAGTTTGAATGAGCCTCTACGTGTGGGAATGCTAAAGTATTATAGTCGCTTTGATGAATGTTTTTTTCCCGTCGCGTTCCTTGTACGCGCAAGCTCTCGCCTGCGTTTTAACTGAGCCTCGGTAAGGCGAAATGAAAAATGCGCCAAGCGTCGCAACGCGCTCGCTTACCCGCGAGTTCATTACTCAAAGTACCGCTCACCAGTATTCAGTTAGACAACAATGCGATTTATTTTAACGCGAAAGCGTTAAGGGTCCCGTGTCGTAAAAGATCCAGTGTCGGCGTCAGAAGTCGTTTTGGGGGAAATCCATCAGAACCACAACCAGGCAGGCCCTCCGCGTAGCGCAGAGGTGCTACAGAAATAATTTAATGTCTCAAACTAATATGCGTCAGAAAAATTGTAAAGTAATACATAAACACAACCTAGAGATACAATAGCGCCGGATAGTAATTTGAATATGCCAGAAAACACAATTATGTTACGTGGAAACTCACACACAAACACCTTTTCCAGCGTTTCTACCAATCACAGAGTGGCGCGGCCCGCTCGGTTCCTTGTAACAACACCATCCAGATGGCGCTTGCCTCCAGGCATCCGCAAGAAAGCCGTGGTTGCCGTGAAGCATAGCAGGCAATCAGGGATCTTTGAATGCTATCGCGTTTCACTCTTAAAGGCGAAGCTTAAGCATTGTCCACATTTTATGCCAACAGTCTGGGTACCCACATTCCCTTCCCTCCTAATCCCCATCAGCGGCCTAGAGCCGTCCCCTTCCTTAAAATAAAGGCTTTATTCATTCATTCATGCACTCATTTTATACACTCGTGAGGTGGCGCCACCTCCTACCCATTGACTGCGCCGTCAGGTGCCCACCGACGCACTCACTAGGCCACGCGTTTTGTCAGCCAGATGGATGCGACGATCAGTGCGCAATGATGCAGGCACTAGGAACACATTTATTCAACCAGAACCGTGGAACCACTGTCGCGTCCGGGAAGCGTGCTCGCTTACCACCCCGGAGGCTCGGGTTCGATTGCCGCGCAGACCGAAATTTCCCTGATATTCTATTCAAAGGCATTAGTTTGTTTGGTTTGCAGGAACCTCCCTGAGAAATTTGACGTCACTTCGAGTATGATTTATGTGGTTTTACTCTTTGCCGTCGGCCATTTTCGGTACCATCATTCGGTCATGCCGCCGACGACAACGGCGGATTTTCGCGTAATCGGGCACATAATGAGTTCGCATTAAAGTGTCTGTGTGAGGCATGGCTCGAAAGTTCTCAAAAACGTGGCATGTGGGAAGCGTTTCAAGCGGATTCCATAGGCGGGCGACTTTTAAAGTACGTAACCTGATTACAGACACCTGAAATAATTAATGCAACTGCTCGAAAGAAACAGCTTCGCAGGAAAGAAGGCTGCGATCCTGCAAGTGCGGCACGAGCCTCCTTTGCTCAGTTTCTTTCGTCCTTGTATGAACTATGTTGTCCAGTCTCCCTAGGGTGAGACGCTGCCTTGCATTATGAAGAGAAGGGAAGCATATGAATGGGGTGGTGTCGCAATCACAAAGAGCTGCACAAGGATATCGCCATCATGCCGATGCGAAAGCAGTAGGTGTTTGTTCAAGCGATGCCTAACCGCAAGTGACAGTGTCAAGTGGTAAAGGTGCCTCGCATCGAGATAAACCAGGCGACAGTCGAAGGCGCGATGAAGGGCCCAGATAGTGCAACTCGTGACAGCGCAAGGTAAGCAAAAGCAAGAAACCTTCTGGCGAGACAAGAAAAGATAACACGCGTGTGAATCTCCTTCTACCCGTCGAGCACAATAACAAAGAGTTGAAACATTAAAGAATGTGTTAAAAGTTAAGCCCTCTGATAACCTTTGATCAGCCGCTGAGACGGATCCATAGCCGACGTTCGAAGCATGCCTTCATCCGACACGGTAGCCCAGCGGCTATGACTTTGCGCTGGTGAGCTTGAGGTCGCGGGTTCGATCCGAAGCGCAACGGCTGTATTTAGATGAGGGCGAAATGCAGAATCGTTCGTGTACTTAGATTTACTTGCTCGTTAAGAACCCCAGATGGTCAAAATTAATCCGTAGTCCACCACTACTCTGCGCTTTATGGTCAGATCGTGCATTTGGCATCCAGAACCCCCAGAATTTCATTAAGAGTACCTTCCCATTTCCCATAATAATGCGCTTGGTAAAACATAGTATGCGTGTTGCGCACGCGTCGACGGATGACCCCTTATTCAATGTCAGACAGCGAGATTCTTTCCCCATGAACCCGAATTCCTTTCGGCGTCCTTTAAATGGTTCGGAGTGAACGTTTACGAGCAAAGTTAATCCTGTTGTTGCTCATGACTTGACATGAAGATCGTTGCTCTTAACGTTTTTTTTTGTGCTTCGATCGTATGACTTATTTCAGATCGCCCGAGTGCAGTTCAAGCTCCGGCCATAACCACCTACCCGTTTGTCAGCTGCAAACGTGCGCGCAAGCGAAGGGAAAAGAGCGCGGGGCCGATCCATACCGCCGATTTCGTGGGGTACCGTCGGATCAGTTCAAGTCGACGGCCACCGCTGCCCAGGCTCATAGTTATAACGTATTGCCTCACCAAGTTCTTTCCGAGAAAAAAAAAAAAACGCAAATTCTCAACCTTTTATGCTGTGCCATACTTTTGCACATAACAACGTGATTATAGCACCGTGGGCTTGATTTGTCTTTTCACATAACCCATTCTATTGAGCCACGAAAGTCTTGTTTACTTATTCTGAGCAGGAGCGCGAGCAATAGCAAGCCCCCGGAGTGACGAAGAGCGGGGATTAGGATTGCCCAACGAGAAATTCACTCAAAGGCGCAGGAAGCGAGACGGCCAATTCCAAAGTCTCAGGAGGGCAAGAGCGAGTGCCAAGCAAGAGGCTTCTCCAGCACTTTCCGGCGTCCAAGGAATGCATACTTCCCCTCCTGTATTTATATATGTCAGTATAGGTGTATACTTGCCGTCTCTGTGTTTTTGATGATTTTGTACACCGTAGGTGCCACGCCGTCAGCCAAGGAAAATATCTCCTACCATTTATTACAGTCAGCCTCTTGACAAGAAGAATTTGAGCACGGTTTGAGCAGACATGCTTTTTTTTGTATATGTGTAATGTGCGTACAGGCTCGTGGTTTTTCCACGACTGCGGTGAGACGTGAGTCTGTGTGCCTGCCAAACCAGGCCACAGGTGTGGCTGCAAAGCTATTTTCCTTCAGTGCCCGGGGCAAAATTTGTAGCAGAAAAAAATAGCCCACTAAACGAGGTTCACGACTGTTATCCGGTCGCGTATCCGGTGTTGTGCACATGCGTTTCTCTGCACACACGTGGGCATGTGCACTCCTGCGTGTGTATGTGCGTGCGTATGTGCGTGCGTGTGTATGTGCGCGTGTGCATTTGCGCTGCTTGCTTTGTGATTTCTAAAACTACAGCCGCAAGTTTTTTTCTATTGGACTACAATTTGCCAGCACTCCTTGGCAACGTGCACTGTCCCAGCGAACACCATTTTTTCATGAAACATTGCACAGCGTCCTTGAAAATAGGATAATGGCAACTTTTTTCTTCACTGAGCTGTTTCTGTCACCTGAGTGCCAGTCGAGAATGGACAGGGAACTTTCCATGAAATGTTGCAAACAGGAAATGTTGGCAAACGTTGGCCACAGTTGCACATATATGCCCAATGGCCGCAGAGGCATAGATTTGTGGACTGCACAATCTGCGCGATTGGCCTACGGAATCGCCGAGAGACACATCGCGAAATAGAACACGAAGCATGGCTTCATTTGGAGATAAAGTTCTTCGCATTAATAATTAAAGACGGACCATCACTTACCCCTCCCCCAAGTTCATTCTGTTAGATTTTGAGTACCAGTTGTGTCCTGCTTGCCGATGGAAGGATGTCGATGACAGGCGTAGGCACAGAGAACTGCTGTATGTCGGGGATGCTGGCACTCTAACTTGGAAAAAAATTTTAGCGCCAGCACACGAGGATGGAAGGAAGACGTGGATAGCATAATGCGCTAACACCAAGGCATTTGTTCATATTAAAACCCACCTTTATACAGCACACACAGTAGCGCCCCACCTGGTCAATACGTCAAACTACGTTTTCCAAAAAAGGCAATTTCTCTAGCTAGCCGGTCGATAGACGGGATGCTTTCACAGCTTTCGCCGCTCCAATTGATAGCCTGCGCCTCAATAATTTCGCGCACATCTTTATCTCTATGCCTGGCCAAAATCACACAATCACCAAAGAGCCCCATTTGCGACAGTCAACAGAATTATGACTGTCAGGGTACTTATTCATATTTAAACGATGCTCTCTTAAGCAGTCATTAGGACATCGTCTTGCTTCTCCTATCATACTTCTTATGCAGGACACTCTGCAAAGTTTTTCTGGAGTTGAAGGAAAAGAGCTCGTGTGTCCCCAAGACTAGACATTTTTTTTACCACGGTTCGCCGTCCTGTGTAGGTAGGGCAGGACCACTGCCTTTCGTTTGTTTCGCATCTTTTTGTTTTCTGTGTCCCATGCGCTATTTTCTACAAAAAAAAAATCTTTTTAGCAACCCCTCTGCTACAGAAACCTGAAAGGACTTCGGAAATCCTGCTTGAGATAACCGTTCCGATTGATTTTTCCGTCTTGTGTAGATCTGGTGACGGAACGACTTTCTTGAAGCATTTCCAAGACATGTCTACGGTAGCAAGGGTTTATTAGCTATAGATTTCTATATCCAGCACGTGTTTTGGCCAGAGAACTCAGGCTGGATATCTGAAAACCGCAGTGCTCCTTCGGCGGGCAAATCAACCGCCAGTGTTAGTGGATTAAGAGTTTCGGTAAAAACAATAAAAGTTTATCCACTGTAGAACGTGCGTTGAGAACCATGTGTCCAGAACGCCGAACTCTCAAACCAAGGTCGATCCAAATAGGTCGCGAAGAGCTTCGGACGAAAAGCGGTTCAGAACAACTTGTCACCGACATCAGCAAGGGTGGTTATGAGAGCAGCGATTGAAGTGCGACTATGTTTGGAGGGAACAAACATTGAAAAAAAAAGCGTTTTTTAATTAAAACGAGACACAGATTCATTCAACGAAAGTAAACTTCCTAGTCAATTTTATATATGCGTTACGAGTAAAGAAAGGACAACGCTATTTTATTGTATTATTATCAATAAATACCTTCTTTAAGCGCCTCTTGTAAGAGGGGGGGGGGGCATTGACGCCGCTATCACTTGCAATGCTATGTAGCTCTTGAAGTGTGCAGAAAGGCGCGCTAGTAAAGTTCACCTGTTACAATACGCCCCCACACACGTTGTGCTGCTTGGTTGTGGACGTTTGTCTGAACACGGTGACGCCGGTATCTTCACTGTTTCTTAACCTGTTCAGTCAAAAGCAGCGAGTTACGACCGCAAGTTAATTGTTCAGTTAACTTCGTGCGACTGCACTGGCCGACGGTCTTGGCGTCCGACGATAGGACCATCCCACTGCCTCTAAAGCTTTAGTAGGCCTCCAGAAAAAGCTTGTTCTGGGCAGGGGCGCGAACACTGCACCCCCACGGCTGGCCTTTTCCTGCGTCCCTTTCCGGGCTTCAAGCACGAAGCACCCATGAAGTCGAATGGAGGGAAATTTGAATATACAGCTCTAATGGCGGGCCACCAAAACAAACTTGGCGCTATCGAGAACGAAATGCCATCACTACTCTTTTTAACGGATATGGCGGCACGTTCTTTTTTCTACCGCAGTAAGTGTTCCGTCGTCACACGGATGGCGCCAAGCCCCATGAACCGTCGATGAACTGCCATGTTTTGAACGTGTGGGCTGCAAACTTCGCTTCTACGTATATTTACCTTTTCAAAACGTCATTATGAGCATGTTGTATGAAGGTGTTTTTTTCTGGGGATAAATTTGTTGTAGTTAGCACATCATCTTGTCTACGTCTTCCTTCCGTCCTCGTCTTCTAGAGCTAAAAATGTTTACCATGCACTGACGCAAGGATTCGCCTAGTATGAGCACGGACCTAGTGGCTCATGTTCAATGAGTAAATCAAAGAAAATGAAGTAAATTAGAGAGAACTCGTGGGGCATAATGCGATATTCTGAGGACACATTGGTGTTCTTTAGAGATGCCTATGAAGCAAAATCGTATGTTCAGGTTGTATGTAGTAATTTTTTTGACTGCGCGGAACATACATATACGCTTACATGGTACTACTTTCTGAGTCAATATATAATCGAGTACCTCTACAACTAAGTCACCTGTATAACGAAGAAATAATTCCGTCCCGGTTGTTTTGTGAGCTGTGTGGTGCGTGACCTTTACAACGAAGAACCCTGTGTAAAGAGTCATTTAGTTTGAAGCACTTTGTTATAAACGCATTCAACCGTATACATGGGTTACGTACACAAGCGCGTTTGCTGGTTCTCGCTTTCGTCCGATACAGCAGCAGACAGACGCAGCAGCTAAACAGTAACAGAGAGGGCAGGTAAACCAAGCTCCGTTTTGATAGACCTAGTAACAAATTCTCACTGGTATGTTAACTCCAACTCATTGCAACGCCGCCGTCCCACCTGTGCCGCTAGGCATGCGCCGCCTTGCCACAGCTGGCTGCAACCCCGCTCAGGCCAATTTTTTCTGCGCATTAGCTGGCCGGCGCCCCTTGCTTCACTGTCGGCACCGGCATTTGGCTGCCGCTCGTCCTGCGCGACACTCGAGAGTCTGTCTACTCCCTTCATGTTTCCAATGGCAGACAACAACGGTGATGGTCACTTCGCCAAGCCGTACCATCTTGGGCCTCGGATCGCCGACTATGTGACCAACCACAGTGGTCGCCTGAACCCGGTTTTGTCGAAACTTTGCCAAGTAATGTAGCCCTTCTTCTCTGCGCATGGGAATTATTGATTGCACGTAGTTCCAATTGTAAATTGGCGTTCTCATGCTATGAAGCTTTTACAGCGTTAGCATTCTTGCGGTTTTTCACGGGTATTCCAGGGGCTAAATTTCTATATATCTATGTATGTTTCTATGTAACCACTTTCCCGCCCACCTAGGTCAGTGCGTAGTATGTGGGGCTCTTCGACGATCCTCTTTCCCACCAACATGGGTCACTATAGATACGAAACTCGTATCTATAGATACGGAGCAGCTCTTGAATGAAGTTATTTGACGCTGACTCATTATGTGTTAATCGGCCGGGGCTGGTCTTCAATGAACCTCTGTTGTGCCAACCTACTTGGTTCACTGGGTATGTGTTAGCAGGTATGTGCCGCTCTACAATAACAACAACAACAAAAAACATTCTTTAAAGTTCATCGATGTAGGGTGGAACCAAACCCTCGTCACACGGTTTCCTCAAAAACAGCGACTTAACGCTTTAGCAGGCTGCGCATGAAATGCACTTGGTATGTGCCCCTCTTTAGTGAACCTTTCGCCATCTTGGGCCACTTTGCATGTGTCGCTGTGTGTGCGGCAAGCAAGGAAAAAAAATCATCAGGATTCGCACGCACCGGCGCGCCGCGCGTCTAGTCTCGGAGGCTACACGGGGACTTCACGGCAGCGCCACCAGATAGCGCAGCGTGTCCAGAAAGAAGCGCGAGAGAAAAGACTGGCTGCCACATGGCGCGCGTCTCAGCGTTAGCACGAATCGCCGCGCCGTGCATTTCGAAAGCCACGCGCAAGGTTCGCGGCGGCGGCGCCAGATGGCAACGAGTGTTCTTAAGGGAACGCGAAAGAGGAGCCCCAGTGCAGTCGAAGTCTCATAGAGAACTGGTTTCGACGGTACCAATACGTTGCGTCGGTATATTGATTCAATGCTAAACGTATTACCGCCGACATTCATCGTGAGATGAGTTCTGCCGAATTTTTCTTATGAAAGAGATTAGAAACGACAGACTGAAAGAGGCATTATTAGAATAAGAATTATTTGGTGTGGAAATTTGTGCCAGCGAAAAATTGCAGACTCCGTACTGGAATTATTCCTTTAGCTTTCCACGGAACCGTAGAAAACATTTCATTCTTTCTTCAAGTACCCATAAACACGCGCCGCTTGTTTGTCGGTTGTGTACCATCACAATCTTTGGCACAGAGACTCCGACAATATTTTCAACGTGTGAGCCTACCTTTCTGGAAAAGCCAAAAAGCTGTTTCACTTGCGATTTGCCCAACCTAAAAAGATGCGAGTTAGTCATGGAGGAAGAGCATTCTCATGGCGTTGAGGAACAAGCCAGCTGAACTGTTGGACAAAGTACTCATGTAGGAAAAGAAGGGCAATGACACTGTTGATTATTTCTTCGAAAAATGACATTCACTGTACGATGCGATATCAAAGGTTACATAATCACGGATCGTACCTCTTATAATACGTCGAATGCGGAAAGAATAATACAAAAAAAGACCACGAAAGGTGCCTTTAACGTTTGAGGAGCTGCTTCAAGGTTCAGAAAAATCAGGCTGAATATCAATCAAATATCAATCGATTGACATGTACGCACAGTGTTGCCAAAATTTTTTAAAGCGTGTCACTGGAACGAGATAGAAAGGTGGCTAAATTTTCGGCAAATTTTGCTGAAAACTCGGTAAAACTGTCAGTAAGCATATTGAGTAAATTTCAGGCAACGTAGACGCTTTGGAACACTATAATGTAAGCTAACATGTCGTAAATCATTTACCGCGACATTTTCGTTTGTCTAGGCCCGGGCTCGTGCGGCTGAGAAATAAAAACGAAGTTAACGAGAAGTGTATCGTGGATTAATATAATAGTTTGCGAATTCAATAAAACTCAAAGCCTCTTTCCTAAAAAAAAATGGTTGAACGCGAAGCTTTCCTTCAATGCAAATTGAATCAAAATCAATCTAAAGCCAATGACCACGCAACGAACTCAAGAAATGCTGAGCGACCCGATGCTATGCACACGTGATTTGATTGCTTGTCTAGGATTTTATTTTGTAGATCCTAAGAACGAGCCCGTGTTCATGCGCACTTGCTCTCTCCGATAAGCTGGGAAGCTCAGTTAATCGCGACAGGGGTGGTGTCATGTCTAGCAGACGCAACTTGCGCTTAATTCCAGTAGCGGCGTTTACAGTAGCGGCGTTTACATGAATACGACAGAAGCGTATCGTATCAACTTTCAAGCGTATCGCATCTCATGTAAACGAGGTAATTCGCTAGGAAAGCGTATCGTATCCAATACGCCAAACAAGGGTAGTTTGAGATGGAGAATGCGCATTTCAGCGGCGCATGTAAGCAAAAGCGTATCGCATCAGGAATTATGGAAAAGCATTCGCTGCGTGATTACAACCGGCCAAAAACCAGCGGCGCCGCCGTATGGCAGCGGAAGCATGTTTACCGAAAGTAGGGGGCTCATTTCGAAATGTGACACCAGATGGCGCTAGCTTGCCAGCCAGTGAGATGCGCATACATGTAAGCGGAGGTGCATGAGCGGAATACGATGCGGCAAGATAATACGATACGCTCCTACCGTATTCATGTAAACGCGGCTAGGGAAATTTGTGCGCATGCGCTACTCTTGCTGAGGTCGTCGCTTCTTGCCGTTATCAGGCACTGACCGGCCGGCCGGCCAGCCGACGCTGGCGCGGTACTGCGAATGTAATTAGCACGCAAAGGCACATGGCGCACAATGCCGCTTTTCTAGTTTTTGCCATTCTAGAAAGGAGGGTTAAATACGCACTTGGTCACACGTGAACGCAGTGATAGCAATTACGTGACATTTACGCTTGTTAAGTGCTACGCTTCCGCCTCTTTCATGACGTAACAGAAAGCTCATCATCATCATCATCATCATCATCATCATCATCATCATCATCAGCCTATTTACGCCCACTGCAGGGCAAAGGCCTCTCCCATACTTCTCCAACTACCCCGGTCATGTACTAATTGTGGCCATGTTGTCCCTGCAAATGTCTTAACGTCATCCGCCCACCTAATTTTCTGCCGCCCCCTGATACGCTTCCCTTCCCTTGGAATCCAGTCCGTAACCCTTAATGACCATCGGTTATCTTCCCTCCTCATTACATGTCCGGCCCATGCCCATTTCTTTTTCTTGATTTCAACTAAGATGTCATTTACCCGCGTTTGTTGCCTCACCCAATCTGCTCTTTTCTTATCCCTTAACGTTGCACCCATCATTCTTCTTTCCATAGCTCGTTGCGTCGTCCTCAATTTCAGCAGAACCCTTTTCGTAAGCCTCCAGGTTTCTGCCCCATATGTCAGTAATGGTAACACACAGCTGTTATACACTTTCCTTTTGAGGGATAGTGGCAACCTGCTGTTCATGATTTGAGAATGCCTGCCAAACGCACCCCAGCCCATTCTTATTCTTCTGGTTATTTCAGTCTCATGATCCGGATCCGTGGTCACTACCTGCCCTAAGTAGATGTATTCCCTTACCACTTCCAGTGCCTCGCTACCTATCGTAAACTGCTGTTCTCTTCCGAGACTGTTAAACATTACTTTAGTTTTCTGCAGATTAATTTTCAGACCCACCCTTCTGCTTTGCCTCTCCAGGTCAGTGAGCATGCATTGCAATTGGTCTCCTGAGTTACTAAGCAAGGCAATATCATCAGCGAATCGCTAGTTGCTAAGGTATTCTCCATCAACTTTTATCCCCAATTCTTCCCACTCCAGGTCTCCGAATACCTCCTGTAAACATGCTGTGAATAGCATTAGAGAGATCGTATATCCCTGCCTGACGCCTTGCTTTATTGAGATTTTGTTGCTTTCTTTGTGGAGGACTACGGTGGCTGTGGAGCCGCTATAGATATCTTCCAGTATCTTTACATATGGCTCATCTACACCCTGATTCTGTAATGCCTCCATGACTGCTGAGGTTTCGACTGAATCAAACGCTTTCTCGTAATCAATGAAAGCTATATATAAGGGTTGGTTATATACTGCACATTTCTCTATCACCTGATTGATAGTGTGAATATGGTCTATTGTTGAGTAGCCTTTACGGAATCCTGCCTGGTCCATTGGTTGAGAGAAGTCTAAGATGTTCCTGATTCTATTTGCGATTACCTTAGTAAATACTTTGTAGGCAACGGACAGTAAGCTGATCGGTCTATAATTTTTCAAGTCTTTGGCGTCCCCTTTCTTATGGATTAGGATTATGTTAGCGTTCTTCCAAGATTCCGGTACGCTCGAGGTTATGAGGCATTGCGTATACAGGGTGGCCAGTTTCTCTAGAACAATCTGACCACCATCCTTCAACAAATCTGCTGTTACCTGATCCTCCCCAGCTGACTTCCCCCTTTGCATAGCTCCTAAGGCTTTCTTTACTTCTTCTGGCGTTACCTGTGGGATTTCGAATTCCTCTAGGCTATTCTCTCTTCCACTATTGTCGTGGGTGCCACTGGTACTGTATAAATCTCTATAGAACTCCTCAGCCACTTGAACTATCTCATCCATATTACTAACGATATTGCCGGTTTGTCTCTTAACGCACACATCTGATTCTTGCCTATTCCTAGTTTCTTTTTCACTGTTTTTGGGCTTCCTCCGTTCCTGAGAGCCTGTTCAATTCTATCCCTATTATAGTTCCTGATGTGCGCAGTCTTACGCTTGTTGATTAGCTTAGAAAGTTCTGCGAGTTCTATTCTAGCTGTAGGGTTAGAGGCTTTCATACATTGGCGTTTCTTGATCAGATCTTTCGTCTCCTGCGATAGCTTACTGGTTTCCTGTCTAACGGCGTTACGACCGACTTCTATTGCGCACTCCTTAATGATACCCATGAGATTGTCGATCATTGCTTCAACACTAAGGTCCTCTTCCTGAGTTAAAGCCGAATACCTGTTCTGTAGCTTGATCCGGAATTCCTCTAGTTTCCCTCTTACCGCTAACTCATTGATTGGCTTCTTGTGTACCAGTTTCTTCCGTTTCCTCCTCAAGTCTAGGCTAATTCGAGTTCTTACCATCCTATGGTCACTGCAGCGTACCTTGCTGAGCACGTCTACATCTTGTATGATGCCAGGGTTCGCGCAGAGTATGAAGTCGATTTCATTTCTAGTCTCACCATTCGGGCTCCTCCACGTACACTTTCGGCTAGCCCGCTTGCGGAAAAAGGTATTCATTATCCGCATATTATTCTGTTCTTCAAACTCTACTAATAACTCTCCTCTGCTATTCCTAGAGCCTATGCCATATTCCCCCAATGACTTGTCTCCAGCCTGCTTCTTGCCTACCCTGGCATTGAAGTCGCCCATCAGTATAGTGTATTTTGTTTTTACTTTACCCATCGCCGATTCCACGTCTTCATAAAAGCTTTCGACTTCCTGGTCATCATGACTGCATGTAGGGGCATAGACTTGTACCACCTTCAATTTGCACCTCTTATTAAGTTTCACAACAAGACCTGCCACCCTCTCATTAATGCTATAGAATTCCTGTATGTTACGAGCTATTTCCTGATTAATCAGGAATCCGACTCCTAGTTCTCGTCTCTCCGCTCAGCCCCGGTAGCACAGTACGTGCCCGGTTTTTAGCACTGTATATGCTTCTTTTGTCCTCCTAACCTCACTGAGCCCTATTATATCCCATTTACTACCCTCTAATTCCTCCAATAACACTGCTAGACTCGCCTCACTAGATAACGTTCTAACCATATAATGATCTCGCATTAATACTGCACCGAGCTTTCTGGTTAGGGGCTGGTCTGGTTTTTTCTCTTGCACCTAACCAGAAAGCTGGGTGCAGTATTAATGCGAGATCATTATATGTCCCATGAGGCAAAAAATCCGGCGTGATGTAGCGATTGTACCAAAAATGACCGAGAGCGCAAAGAGTAAAAACAAGTCGAAAAGTGCTCAGATTGACGTTAAATTTCTCAGGGATGTTCCTGTAAATAAAGTAAATAGTGGCTTTGAAAACAAAATTTGTGTCTGGCTGTAAATCGAACCCGAGCCTCCGGGATGCAAGACGAGCACGCTCCTCCGACGCGCCGGCTTCTCCACGGTTCTGGCTGACTAAAAGTGTGCCTAGTGTGTGCGTCATAGCACACGTGACAACCATCTGGTTGCGACGCTAGAGTAAGGTGACTTGAGGTGAAGTTAATAAATGTGAATTAAAGTGGAACAAGGTCGATTACAGTTGACTAGGTTGAGTTAAAGTGGATTAATGCGCATTAAGGTTTGTGCTGATCACGGCACACAGCACCAACCTTAATGCGCATTAATCCACTTTAACTTAACCTAGTCAACTGTAATCGACCTTGTACCTGGCTCCGGACAGGCCGCCATTGGAATCAGAACCTGGCAACGTTTAACGTTAGAAGGCTATCTAGTGAGGCGAGTCTAGCAGTGTTATTGGAGGAATTAGAGGGTAGTAAATGGGATATAATAGGGCTCAGTGAGGTTAGGAGGACAAAAGAAGCATATACAGTGCTAAAAAGCGGGCATGTACTGTGTTACCGGGGCTTAGCGGAGAGACGAGGACTAGGAGTCGGATTCCTGATTAATAAGGAAATAGCTGGTAACATACAGGAATTCTATAGCATTAACGAGAGGGTGGCAGGTCTTGTTGTGAAACTTAATAAGAGGTACAAATTGAAGGTGGTACAAGTCTATGCCCCTACATGCAGTCATGATGACCAGGAAGTCGAAAGCTTTTATGAAGACGTGGAATCGGCGATGGGTAAAGTCAAAACAAAATACACTATACTGATGGGCGACTTCAATGCCAGGGTAGGCAAGAAGCAGGCTGGAGACAAGTCAGTGGGGGAATATGGCATAGGCTCTAGGAATAGCAGAGGAGAATTATTAGTAGAGTTTGCAGAACAGAATAATATGCGGATAATGAACACCTTTTTCCGCAAGCGGGTTAGTCGAAAGTGGACGTGGAGGAGCCCGAATGGTGAGACTAGAAATGAAATCGACTTCATACTCTGCGCGAACCCTGGCATCATACAAGATGTAGACATACTCAGCAAGGTACGCTGCAGTGACCATAGGATGGTAAGAACTCGAATTAGCCTAGACTTGAGGAGGGAACGGAAGAAACTGGTACACAAGAAGCCAATCAATGAGTTAGCGGTAAGAGGGAAACTAGAGGAATTCCGGATCAAGCTACAGAACAGGTATTCGGCTTTAACTCAGGAAGAGGACCTTAGTGTTGAAGCAATGAACGACTATCTCATGGGAACCATTAAGGAGTGCGCAATAGAAGTCGGTGGTAACTCCGTTAGACAGGAAACCAGTAAGCTATCGCAGGAGACGAAAGATCTGATCAAGAAACGCCAATGTATGAAAGCCTCTAACCCTACAGCTAGAATAGAACTGGCAGAACTTTCTAAGTTTATCAACAAGCGTAAGACAGCGGACATCAGGAACTATAATATGGATAGAATTGAACAGGCTCTCAGGAACGGAGGAAGCCTAAAAACAGTGAAGAAGAAACTAGGAATAGGCAAGAATCAGATGTGTGCGTTAAGAGACAAAGCCGGCAATATCGTTACTAATATGGATGAGATAGTTCAAGTGGCTGAGGAGTTCTATAGAGATTTATAGAGTACCAGTGGCACCCACGACGATAGTGGAAGAGAGAATAGCCTAGAGGAATTCGAAATCCCACAGGTAACGCCAGAAGAAGTAAAGAAAGCCTTAGGAGCTATGCAAAAGGGGAAGGCAGCTGGGGAGGATCAGGTAACAGCAGATTTGTTGAAGGATGGTGGTCAGATTGTTCTAGAGAAACTGGCCACCCTGTATACGCAATGCCTCATAACCTCGAGCGTACCGGAATCTTGGAAGAACGCTAACATAATCCTAATCCATAAGAAAGGGGACGCCAAAGACTTGAAAAATTATAGACCGATCAGCTTACTGTCCGTTACCTACAAAGTATTTACTAAGGTAATCGCAAATAGAATCAGGAACACCTTAGACTTCTGTCAACCAAAGGACCAGGCAGGATTCCGTAAAGGCTACTCAACAATAGACCATATTCACACTATCAATCAAGTGATAGAGAAATGTGCAGAATATAACCAACCGTTATATATAGCTTTCATTGATTACGAGAAAGCGTTTGATTCAGTCGAAACCTCAGCAGTCATGGAGGCATTACGGAATCAGGGTGTAGATGAGCCATATGTAAAGATACTGGAAGATATCTATAGCGGCTCCACAGCCACCGTAGTCCTCCACAAAGAAAGCAACAAAATCCCTATAAAGAAAGGCGTCAGACAGGGAGATACGATATCTCCAATGCTATTCACAGCATGTTTACAGGAGGTATTCAGAGGCCTGGAGTGGGAAGAATTGGGGATAAAAGCTGATGGAGAATACCTTAGCAACTTGCGATTCGCTGATGATATTGCCTTGCTTAGTAACTCAGGAGACCAATTGCAATGCATGCTCACTGACCTGGAGAGGCAAAGCAGAAGGGTGGGTCTGAAAATTAATCTGCAGAAAACTAAAGTAATGTTTAACAGTCTCGGAAGAGAACAGCAGTTTACGATAGGTAGCGAGGCACTGGAAGTGGTAAGGGAATACATCTACTTAGGGCAGGTAGTGACCACGGATCCGGATCATGAGACTGAAATAACCAGAAGAATAAGAATGGGCTGGGGTGCGTTTGGCAGGCATTCTCAAATCATGAACAGCAGGTTGCCACTATCCCTCAAAAGGAAAGTGTATAACAGCTGTGTGTTACCAGTACTCACATATGGGGCAGAAATCTGGAGACTTACGAAAAGGGTTCTGCTGAAATTGAGGACGACGCAACGAGCTATGGAAAGAAGAATGATGGGTGTGACGTTAAGGGATAAGAAAAGAGCAGATTGGGTGAGGCAACAAACGCGGGTAAACGACATCTTAGTTGAAATCAAGAAAAAGAAATGGGCATGGGCCGGACATGTAATGAGGAGGGAAGATAACCGATGGTCACTAAGGGTTACGGACTGGATTCCAAGGGAAGGGATGCGTAGCAGGGGGCGGCAGAAAGTTAGGTGGGCGGATGACATTAAGACGTTTGCAGGGACAACATGGCCACAATTAGTACATGACCGGGGTAGTTGGAGAAGTATGGGAGAGGCCTTTGCCCTGCAGTGGGCGTAACTAGGCTGATGATGATGATGATGATGATGATGATGATGATGATGAAGGTTGGTGCAAGTTAGAGCAAGGTGGATTAAGGTAGAGTTGTTAAGGGCACGTGAAAATGTATGGCGTCACGTATCATGGTCACGTGATAATTGGAAGTGACATTGGTTCCTAGTTGCTCATGTATGACGTCACGCCACGTGTTACATCATGAAGACTATAATGAAGCAATCACAAGATGAAGAAAGTTTGCTCCTGCAGTGAGACAGTTCTTCATGCACATGAATTGTTTATCTTAAATATATTCTACCTGTTGTGTGCATCCGATTTTACCATGTAATGTGAACATGTAAGATGTTTTCTTTAATTGATACACTAGCTCTTTCTTATGCATTCTTTTTTCTTTTACATTCATACTGATGTAAATTTCCCTCTCCCTTCTGTTTTATGTTGCCATTCTATACATAATGAAGAGTCTGCATTATTGTGCTTTAATTTTTGGGCCGATGACTAGCCTGCGGCTACGGGTCCAAACAGTGTTGGACACATTTCTATTGTGTTTTCAAGTATTAATAAAAAATTCGAATTTAATCTGAATTTGAACTCGTAGCTACTTGGCAATAGTTCTGAATGATTGCGGTATGGCGATTAATGAACGCAGAGAAAGAAAAGAGAAGAACAGAACTCAAACACATTGTAGTATTTAAGAAGTCTTTAATGGTGATAACTTAGAGAAGTCACAATGGTTTCGCGTTTAAATCAGGCAGGGATACTTAAGTGATTGTCAATTTCTTTTGTCTAAATGCCATGAGCTTCGCGTGAACGAGCTCAGCCGCTTCAATATATGCGGTTTTCTGTAGTTGCTACCACAAATTTTGATAGTTTCTACCATAAATTTTAGTGTAATAGGTCCTGGTAAACTTATTTACTGCAACTCTTGCGAATGTCCACCAATTCAACGTATTAGAAGGTCATCCTTACTTCAACGTCGCTAAAATACTGCCAGTGGTTGTGTCACGTCGCTAAAAATTGTCGCCGGTTGCTGAACAAAAACATTTGTCGGTAGACAGACGAGAAAGTCGTTAAATCTAGTGAGAGAATTGCTAAAATGGCAACGCTCTAGCACACATCTCTTGAACAATGACGCGCATCGTCATTCGGCATTGGTATAATCTTGGATAACAACAGATCATATTCACCGCAGGCCCAAACATACTGTTTGTTCGCGAAACCTATCGGAGTTTGCAGCTATGACGGAATTCGCAGAGAGTTCACGAATAGAATCACTACAGTTGTTATTTTTAGAAACCAGGTTGCCATTGTGAAGAGCAACACTATGTCTGGTGTCGATCTCAACTTTCTTCTGTCGCAACTCGACATAATATTTCTGAAGATGAACATGCCGTGGAATGATTTCATTACAATTGATAACATTTGGGAATGCTCCCATATTAAAGAAGCGCAAAGCAGAACGGCCACGTGCGCCAAGGAAGTGACGCTGAACTATCCGGACGTCAATTTCTTTGGTTATGTTGAACGTGGCGGACAGTTTTGTAAGTGCCTTCGAAATAAAGAAAGCTGGTAAGTGCAACGTGACTATTTCGCGGCAAGCTGCAAATACAGAACACAATAAACGGGCCCTATATTCCAAAATTACAATTCACGGCCACAAGGTACTGTCGTAGCAATAGAATCCGCGGATCCAGTTTTTTTTTTGGGTGAAAGAAGCAATCAAGTACATTGGTGCCGTATTCTGAGACCAGCATCACTTTTGACATATCCATCCCCAAAATGAGCTAAATCATGCATTGGCGTTGCAGTTATCGTTCCGAACTTTTGTGAAACAATTAACAGGAATTAAGGTCAATATATTTCGCACTACATTTCGAAGACGCCAATTGGCGTTAGCTTTAGGAGTGTCACTAAACAACCATGATGCCACAACTGTTCAATTTAGCAGTATCAGCATCTAACAAAGTGAACAATGAAAAAAATTTAATTAGTGAATGTTCTGATATAAAATTCGCCTGGACATTCCAATTTTAAATATATCGTAGTTTGAACGCATTCGGAGCTGTTCGAAAATGTTTTCGCTGTGGAGCTATAGAATCTTTGTCGCCCGCAGAGACCTGCCATATCCCTTCGCAATGGTTCATTCTTATTTTTTCTGAATTTTTGTGTTTATTTATCGTATAGAAGCTGGGAACCATAGCGACACTGAGACATCCCTGGCATTGCTAAACCATTGGTTGTAAGCCCGCTCCCCTAGTTTCGAAGCAGCCGAGGCGGCAGCTGTGCCCACGTGATCCCTCAATGCACGTCACGCTGACCGACACACCAGTCTTTCACGTGGTCAATCTCGCTCCCATCTGCAGACAGCGCGCATCGCAATCTTCAGCTTCGAGCCTTCGCTCTTTTAGTTGCGAGCAGCTGGTCGAGCTGATGTACACCTTTTGATGAACGCGTACAAAATAGGCTGCCGTTCGGATGAAAAAAACTCGGGCGCGGGGTTTCAGAGAGTAATGAATAGCCTTATCATTGCTGCAAAATTCTGCTGGCTATACGTTTACAACATCTTGGTTTGTCGAAGCAAGAGAAACGACCACGTTCCTCAGCTTTAAGCAGCGCTGCATGCAGTCGGTAATGCATGGCTCACAGTCAGCGCGAGAAAGCACTAATTCTTTTTGCGGGTTTTGACGCAAAACTTTCGACGAGTTGACTAAAAAATACTGAAGAAGAAAGTGCGAAGCCGATCAGCTTTCTAGCAAACCTTCATGAGGTTAATTTCCGTCGTGCTTTGTTGGCCTTGTCGGAGCACTTCCGAGCGTTTATGAAGGACTACGCTCAAACGAAGTGCCTCACAGCCTTATCTAAGAAAGGCGTTACATTCATGTGGTCCGACGAGTACGAACGCTCCTATTTCTCATTTGCGCTCTGCGGAAATTAGGACCGCTCTAAAGCGTAACGAGTGTGCCTACAGACAGGTCAAAAATGGTCGAACCTTTACAATTGTGTAGGAGAATTTCGCCTCCTGCAGTCACTCTGAAATCATCTGCTTAAGCGAGATCACAAGTCTCACATTGAGCCATTGGAGAACAGCGCCTCTAATCGGCCGGTGGACGTTTGGAGACAACATAGTACGCGCCCTCGTAAACGTCGAGATCGTATCCGTGTGCTTATCCCCGTGGTGGAAAAGTGCAAGCAGTCACCTGATTCTTTCGTTGTTCATTTTTCTTCTCTACATAGACGGTCGGCTGACAGCACTATCTACGAGACGCGCTATTCTGCTGCAACTTCCAGCTCGGTACTTTTTCACGACAATATCATCAGTGAATGCCTCAGGCATCTAAGGCCAATGTTCTCCCGCGGCATAGATGGCTATTCGGCAGGCATCATCAAAGCCTACGGCTGCATGTTTGTACCTGTGCTGACATCAGCACTGTACAACTGTTTTAACATTAGCGCTTTCCCGCATGCTTGGAAAACCACTCGCGTTTTTCGTTAGTTCGGCCCCCAAACTTATTTCGCGAACTATCACCACATTCCTCTTCTCTCTGCAATGTTCAAGCTTTTCAAATTTGCTATGGAGAGTGTATTGTTATTCAGCGAGCAAAATGTTCTTGTTAGTAATTAGCATACTCGTATATTTATTTCCGGCCTCTGAGCGACCATACCCCTTATCAGCTTTATGATAGAAGTTTACACGTCCGTCACGCATTGGGGTCAAGTTGATGCTGTGTGCCACGACCTCCGCTAAGCCTTTGACGAGGTCAATCATCCCCTACTCCTCAAGAACATAGATCACTACGGTGTTCAGTCTGCAACTATTATGCAGCTATTTCTTCGATGCTTCCTGCCTTTTTGTAGTCAATGATAATCTTTTTTGTATATACGGTTTCTAGTGGTATGTCCGAAGGTTCAGAGTAAAGTTCGTTCCTCTTATATTTATCAGTGACCTAGCCTCAGCAATCCAGAAGTCTTCAATTACTATAAGCGCTGACAACATCAAAATATTTAGGGAGATTCACATTATTGAAGTCTGCCGCTTTCAGCAGTCTAACCTATTCTCATTCTTTCAATAGTGCCAATTGAGCGGGCTCACAATAAATGAATCTAGAACGACAATTATGGGGTATTAGCGCAAAACCCATAAAATAGTATTTCTTTATTCTGCTTGGTCATGCAGTGTCGACGAGGCTTGTTGAAATAAGCGACCTCGGTGCTCTTTTTGCTAGTGCGTTAAGCTTCTTCGCCTACTCTAGGCGAGTAAAACCGCGAGGCCAGTGCAGACTTACGAGAGGTTTGCGTTCCCCACTTCCCTTCCTCAATTCGTTCACATACATCTGTACTTCATTACTCGAATACGACTCGGCGGTGTAGAGCGGCGCCAGCAATTCGAATAGCATTTAATTAAGCCTGTGCAGAAAAGAAAAAAAAAAGTTGCCGAGTATACAAAAACATCGTACTCTTACCTCACGGCACACAACTTTTCAAGTCTCCTACGTTTCCGTCACGTAACTGTGACATAGCCGTACCGACGTCCTCTTTTGGAATTGAGTCATTCATGGAATTTTTACAGGCACAGATATCTAATCAGTTCTATTACGATCATTACGAATTCCTCAGAAGACTACCGGAAATAGACGTTCGTGACTCTTCCAGCAGACACTGGCCTCTGCACAGAATGCAAAGTCTATACAACAGTCACTTTCCCCATATTGATACGTCTTATAACGCGTTGTCGTCATCCTGTTCCGAGTTTGTGTTTGCTCTCGAGCCTTCTTTTTTGCTCCGCTCTTCTCCTGTCTTCCCATAGATCCTCTTTCCTTCTGAACAGGTACCTTCGAGAATAACAGGGTTAATTTTGTGAAAAACATTCGAGCACCGAGGGTCATTTTCGCATGCTTGACTTCGGATACGCATGTAGCTGAAGTCGCGTAAAGCATTGCTGAAGCGTGTGGTGCGCTTTCTGGATCCTGACACTTGGTCCGGCTCAAAATAAAACTGCTATTCTATAACGTTCCTTATTGTACCCACAATAATTGCTGTAACGTTGTTTGGGGAGATACATCACAACAAAATATTTACAAGCTTCTCGTGTTCGAAAAAGAAAGCACTTCATCATATCGCGAATGCACCATATGACGCTCCCACAAGGGAGCTCTTTAAGAGATTTAATGTGCTTCCACTAAAAATAATTTGTGATTTCAACGTTGTATTGAAGTACGAGCACAGCTTCAAAAATAACATTCAGATGTTCCTTAAGCTGAGTTATGCAAAATAAACCTTGTGAAACACTATACAATGTATTGCAGCTACGCCATTGGGGCCATACCCTTTTCTCGCACGTATTACTGTGTCAGGAGGCTGTAATGTCGTTTGCCTGGCTTTCTCAATTTTCTAGACAGTAAGGACATTGACGTAAGCACAATACCAAAAAAGATGTGGAAATATTATTTACTTGAAACTGTGAAATAGCGTGAAGATCTTTCGTTCTAATATTTTCTTTCGGGGGGAGGGAAAGGGGGGGGCCCTCGATATTGTGACATGGGATCCTTAACTCGACAGCGCTCAACAACAAATCTCTCTCTCTCTCTCTCTTTCTCCTTTTTTCAATGTTAGTGGCTTTGTCCTACTGCTTGGCAATATTTTCAGTGCGGAACATGCTGGATAATGGAGCACTTTGCAGAGGGCTGTTTAGCTATCTGGTAACCGCTCTTCGAGATTACGGCTGGTCTTGTGGCGTTCTTTTCGTTTGTAGCGTTTTTAAATCTATAGATGCTCAGGAAAGTATGTTGATTTTCTTTTATGCAAATGTGTGTTTTGTGGCATGCTTTCGATGCAAGCGCTGCGATATGTGTGCTGAGATATGTGAACACTTTGCGCATTTGAATTAATGTGTTTGGTTATGAGTACGCTACTTAAAGTCATTTTCGTTGTTTTTTCTCTCTTCCGCTTATTTTATTTTGCCTGCACAGTAATCTGAGTTGTTTGTTGTACTTGCGTCAGAACTATGGTATAGGAATTCAGCCAAGCTGCTGTCTGAACGGCCTTTATTCCTGTCCTAGTTCTTCTTGCACTCTGATGTGCGATATCTGAACTTTCTTTCTTTTTGTATTGAATAAGTGTGTTGAATAGAACGAAATGAAGAATTCAATGTAAGTTCATCGAATGGGCACTTCTGGATATCGAAGGTGTTCAAGCTCCGTTATTCACCGTGTCGCCTATTGTGTATGGCTGTACTCTTTCTGTGAGTGTTGTGTTATTGCTGGATTGTTGCTCATTTTGAACTTATTTGTTCTGTTCTTTGTTATTCTTTTCGATCTATTTTTTTACCTGATAACTTTTGGTCATAGTTTTACATTTTAACCGTTATGGGCCCCATGTCGTAGAAAATATGTGTGCATATTTAGGCACATGTATATGCCATGCCTTGCTATATGAAATACGGTATATGCGGGTTCTATTCCCCCGCCAGTTTGTCATTAAAGTCTTAAAAGGCTATAGATAACGCAAGTTTTACTGTTTTTGCCATTGAATTTCGAACACCCTGTGTCTGGCGCCAACAAACCCGCTTTAACTAACTAACTAACTAACTAACTAACTAACTAACTAACTAACTAACTAACTAACTAACTAACTAACTAACTAACTAACTAACTAACTAACTAACTAACTAACCAACTAACCAACTAACCAACCAACTAACTAACTAACTAATTAATTAACTAACTAACTAACTAACTAACTAACTAACTAACTAACTAACTAACTAACTAACTAACTAACTAACTAACTAACTAACTAACTAAGGTTGCTCATACCTTGTCTTCATTCTTGACAAAGTTATTCCTCTGAATTTTTGGAATGATAGCCCGCAAGCAAATGTCATGAAGCAAAACATCCACAGCGTATGCGTTTTAGGTTAAATCTTCTCAGATTTAAATATTCAAAGTGCGAAACAATAACGCAAACCTGAAAGTATTTGGGGCACGGCTGTGCGCTACCTGGAGATCGGTCCACGCAAGAGGCCGCGCTTCTACCAGAACGCTCGCCTTCGCGCATAGTGTTTGCCGCAGCGTTTTCCGGTAAACATTACGGCTACATAAGCAGCAGTTGCCGGGAAGCATGAGGTGCAGTCAGGGATCTTTCAATGCTATCGCGTTCCTCCAAGTTCTTTATTTTTTTATTTGTTTCCGTGTGCGCCACTATTTATACCTCCGGCTGTTGCTGGGCACACAAAATAAAGGCTGATTGATTGATCGAATTATTGATTGATTGGTTTTCCTCTCTTGCATGTGTGCTTGGAATGAAAGAGGACACAGAAGATGCCTACTGCTGAGATGATGAGCGATACTTCTGAGTTGCAACTCTTCCAGATCCTACTCAAGGCTACGGGGGCCAGATATTATTTGGAAATAGGTGAGCTTGTCGGCTATCCATGCTCATAACTCTCTCGGCGCAACATAGTAGATGAGATAGGTGAATGAAGACCCAGATCTAATTAAACAGACGGACCACTTTGACCACCAGAGGGTCTTTAATGCGCCCCCAATGTAAGGGACATGGGCGTTTTTGCATTTCGCCCCCATCAAAATGCGGCCGCTGCGGCCATGATTTGACCACCCGACCTCGTGCTCAGCAGAGCTACACCATAGCCGATAAGGCTCCGCGGCGGGTAGATTGCTCACCACATGATTACGAGCCTACGTTTGCGTTCCTCATAATATTATGATTACCGAAAACGCAGCGTGTGACGTACACATACCCAGGCAACGTCAGTGAGCTTTTCCGCTTTTTAGGCAAAGCGTCAAATATAATGCTAAGCATTTGTAGATTAGCTATAATTGTTATCAGGCGCGCATGTGATCACGGCTCGCGAGAGTTGTAAAACGCGAAGGTGCGTATCCAAAAAACTGCTCCGTCGCGTCTAATATCCCTTGTGTGTAAAGTAACGAAGCTGAATACGATCCGTTTGAGGGAGGGGGGGGGGGGCGGTATTCTGTAAGAGTCCACCTAGTGGACATGTCCATTTGTCTGCTGCTGAAGTGCTGATTGCCTGGGATGCGGTACGCGTCAGAAGGAAGCGAGTACTCCAACCAATCAGCACTTCAGCCGCAGACGAAATGGACATGCCCACTAGGTGGACTCTTACAGAATACCACCCCATGTTTATAACGCGAGGAATCGCATGCACTCCTGCAACCGTAGAGCCACTCTGGCTCAGCCTATACTATGACTGTAGGACACATGATGGACGGGTAGGATGAGATGGTTGTTAGGCTGTAGCGGACGAAAGAGCTCGAGATAAAGATTTGATTGAGATATTCTGCGACGACCGTCGAGGGTGGGTAGATGAAGTTGCGATTCTAGTGGCGTGACGTTGGAGTTATATGAATAATGACCTAAGATGAATCTGGTAGCATGATTCTGGACTGAGTCGTGTGTTTAATTTGGGCTAAATGGTAAAGGATTGATTATATACTGCACTTGCATACTTAAGTTTTGGATGAACAAGAGATTTCGATGCTAACAGCTTAACAGAGGAGGACGCATTAAAAAGATTGCGACGGATGTAGCCTAAGACCCGGTTTTCAGAATTAGAAATTTGATTGATATTATCGGTCCAACTCATGCGACATGTGTAAACCGAGATATTTGAACGAGTCAATGAGTGTTATACGACAATTGTTCATGCTGTAGGCGAGGTGTGAAAAGTTTCGGCGACGGTGGCAGGAAATCAGTACAGTCTTGCTAACGTTGAGTGGCATCAACCAATTTTAAAGCGAAGCTTTCTATTCCATGGTTTTGCCTGGGTCAGTCGTTCGCGCCGCCAGACACACTTACTAATCTTTTTTTTTAAGTGAATGCGAATCTACTTGTCAAGAACCCTACCAGCCACCGACCGACCACCCTACCGACTCAGGCGAAACTACGGAATGCTAGGCAAACAAAGTTTTGCTTTAAAGACTCCGTATTTAATTTTCTCGCTATCGGAATTCAAATTTTAAGACTGTTGTATTTAAAGACTACTTGACTTTATTCGATTGGAGCGTTTCTGTTCCGTCTTCGGTTCGCAGTTATTCTAAGCTTTTTTTATTTTTTAATTATATGCCATAGGTTTTCTACTGTGTATTTCAAGCAACAATATGCCGCCGTTTTAAACCATGTTTCATTAATCGCAATCTTGCTTTATTGTTATGTAATACCTGTTTCTGTATTGCGTGACTCGTTGCTCATGTAACCTGGGGGCCGAGGGCACCTTACGCAGCGTTTATGAAGCTTTTAGCTCTGTCTCCTCCGTTTGTACTGAAATAAAACAAATGAAGAGAAAGACAAAAGATATTCGTAATCAAATTTGAGACTCACTGAGGTAATTTCGCATTCAGGAGCATGGATATCCACGCAACGTGAAGCCGCCATTGTCTCGTAGCTTACCGAGGGTGGCATATCGTTTGCAAGCTAGGCGAAGCTGATAACAGCTGTGCTGCTGCTATCGGCTTATTCACATAACAAACAAACCCTGTTAGTAGTTTCTAGTGGACTTTAAACTTTCGTTTGAACGGAAAATCTTACAAGAGTTTGTGAAAACAGTGATGACTGTTCGGAACCTGAGTCTGCGCCTGTGACAGTGCTTGCTTACTGTTGTATTATGCAATCAAAATATTCATCCAATCATGTTCTTTTTTACCGTACATAGGCGTATATACAGGCGTGAGCGCCTTAGCCGTTGCCCTCGCACTTCCACCAGATGGGCGTGTCATTGGGTTGGAGACTAACGAGGAAACCGTCAACATTGGGAGACCCTTCTGGAAAGAGGTAACAAACTCCTTCCTACGGGTTCATTTTGTTGCTTCGGCTCATTTTACGGTCCAACTTAACAGCGCCAGGATAATACAAGGTGTTTAGAAAGCGCACACCAAACTGCGTGCAAGAATGTTATATACTAAATTTAGCGCCGCTTTAGCCGGTCTTCGTGTACTTGTACAAGGCGTTTTTATACATCCAAGAAAGATTGTGAAGAGACGGACTCAAGTCGTTTTACAAATTTTGGGAGAATGTCTGGGAGGCGTCTCTCGTACATCACGACGTGATCGACAAGATGTTTTGCACATCTTGTCAGGATATCCTGTAGATGGCAAATTTATGTAGGTGTTTTCAGTGGTTAGGTTTCTTTTCTGCAAGAATATGTTAAACCAAAATACTGCGACAGAAACAAACACAAAACAGACAAGGACGAACGTCGTTTGTGTCTGTTGCAATAAATTACCCTAACATACGTGTAGTTAATTCAAGACCAACTGGCCTAACACTTAGTGCTTCTTATGTGTTTCCTTTGCTTGTAAATCTTACAGTATACACGCTCGAAATGTCGGAACATATACACGTCGTTCAAAAGGCGAGGTAGTAATTAATGCACCATTATTTCTTTGCTTTTGGGATGTAGCAGCCTTCATTACGTTTATCTCAGCTGCCTCCTTGCAGGGCCGGGGCACGAGAAGAATCTATACTTTGTGACAATTTAAAGATTCAAGACAAGCTTTGTCCGCAAAGCAGCACTGCACCAGTCCTCTGTGCCTCTGCGCTCAAAAAGATAGTTTCCTAGAGACGCCGATATTGAAATGAGCTCGCCCCCGCCATGACGTCGGGGAAATGAGTGAACGCGATTGGCTGGTGCATCTGGGCAAACTTTCTTTCAGTTGGATAACGGTGTATTTAACACGGCATAGTTAGGTTGTCACCGGATACACTCCATCTCACACATGGAGGAAGGAAAGCGTAGGAGAGACCCGGACCAGCACGGACGTGTTGCAGAAAGTGTGGCGGAAGTCACGTGCTGCTTTTCGCAAAGGAGCACTGAGACTGGTACCCAAAACGTCAGCGTTGCCATATCAACCACGCTCCTGAAGCTCTCGCGGCTGCTCTCGGCCCCTGAAAAGTGAGTTAAGAGGAAGCTTTAGGTCGGGCCCAACTTCGACGCGGCCTATTCAAATACATGCGAAAGGCAGAAACGCTTTTCTGAGATAACCCCTCGACCAATTTTAATGAAATTTTTGCATTTGAAAGAGAAAGTTAAATTCGAGTGACTTTAGGAAGCGAAATTTCGATTTAGGGGTTGAATTTTGTTGCAATATTTTTCAAAATTTGGAAGTTCATAAAACATAGAAGCACGAAGTTTACAAATTAATGGCTCTGCATCAAGAACAGATATCGTAGTTCTGTAAACGGCATCTATTAGAACAATTAAAGAGGACAAATTTGATATGTCAATATATATTTTACATGAACTGGTTACGTTGTGTACAAGGGTTCTGCAAAAGCTGTATTTGCATAATATTAAGTTTTCTGAGATTCATATGTAACATATCAATTTTGTCCGCTTTAGATGTACTATTAGATGCAACTTATAGAATTGTGATATGATTTTAAATTGCTGAGTTAAGGAGTTGTAAACTTGATAGTTTCCTTTTCTGAAAATTTGCGATTTTTGAGAATTTTTTATCAAAAATTTACAACTAAATTAAAAATTCGAAACCAACAGTCACTGAAACTTAAGTTTTTTTATGAAATACAACAAACCTCGTCAAATTTGATGCAGTGGTTACTGAGGAAAACGAATTTTCCTTTCACGTGTATTTAGATAGGAGCACCCGAGCTAAAACTTCCTCTTAAGGTTTTTCGGCCCCGTGTCTTTCTTGCAGCACGTTTTACTCGTGAGACAAGCTGACTTTGGAGTATGAGGTGTAAGCTTGAAAGTTGCGATTTGTGCCTGTGAGTGTGAGTGTCCTCCAGCAACAGAGACCCTCAAGCAAATTAACCAATCACAGCGCGGTTCTTCGTCGTCTTCTTCAACATGTCACGGAAAAAAGCAGGAACGCGTCTGCTTCACTAAAACTGTTACAGAAGTTTCGTAGGCTTTGTGCTGCTGGCGCGCGCCTGCAGCACAAGTTACCGGCAGCTCATAGCAATGCAAGCTCAAAGCTCACACCTGTCTGCTCCGGTGAGCTGATTGGAGGTGCATAGGTGCACACCAACATGGCTGCACTTACGGCTTCAAAAAAACGTGACGTCAAGGCATGAGGAAAGGAAAATGTTAGAAGGTAGCGTCGCGCAACGCGATTGAAGCCGAACCTGTCGGCCCATCATGCGATCGCACGTCAAAGTGTGCGGTTGGTTTTAGCGTTCCCACTCTGCAGGCAGAGCCACGGCAGGGCAGCTGAACAAGCGCGTACTGTATAAAAACTACTGGCATAGCTACTTGGAACCAAACGTCTCAGCAAATTTCGATTCTTGCTCCGTGATATCGACGCAAGAGGTCACGTGTTGAGCCAGCATTGAGCAATATATTGGCTTCACGGAGCGTTCGCTTGCCAAGGCTGGCTGCGTGACGTAATGCTCTCGCTCCCAACTTTTTCCTTCCTCGATGTGGCGAGGCCTCTTCAATTTCGCTTCTTTCCTCCATGATCTCACAAGTTGGTTGAAGCATTGTGGAAGCTACATGAATTCTTAGCCAATGGAAGGCCGAATGTCCTTTGAGATGTACAGTGCTCACGAAATGAAACGCGTCAATTCAGGGCTAAGTAATGCGCATACTTTCGTTTCCACCGGCTGCAGTTCGTGTCACATCGACGTAATTTTGGCGCGTACACCTACATCGGAGCCCTCGTCACCTTTGGTGACCAAATTCCTTGCGACATGGCATGGTGCTCTCGCATACTTTGCACATATGCAGGGTTCTACTGAATGCTCCGTGTCACGTTTCATTCCGTGAGCACTGTTACTCATCAGCCCCACGTCGCCTGCTCAGCATCTGCTTGCCACTCTGTTACATGCTCCATGGTTGGTGGATTGACGAAAAAAAAATGTTTTGAGGGCGTAGCCATAAGCTGTATTTACATACATGCGACAGCAGGGCTTTGCTTTACCTATACGCTTTCCCTGAAGTTACCTTGCAGCCTCTTCAGCAATTACTATACGGGCGAATTCCCTTAAATATATTCACCTGGGCCGCAGCGTCTGCTCCGCGTCTACTCGGCGATTGCTTGCTGCCGTCATCACGTACCATACTAGAGCGGGGTAGTAAATTAATGATGCCGTGAACAATTAGGCTCTTATAATATTCCGCATCGTCAACGCATCACCAATGCTAAAGCTGTGGCGCCATCTGCTAACGAGAAATCAAACCAACTTTACGGCTCGGTGCCGTGTCTGTAGTCCTAGCAGCGTCAAAACAAGTAGCCGATCTCAATAATTATGACAAAGCGTACCTAATGATGGATTTTGCAGCTTGTTTCTTGATGACAGGGCGGAGAACCAGTAACAAGCGCGAATGCGGATTGAAGCGGCTGGTCGGCGCTGTATGGGCGCTGCGATGTTGCCACGGTTAGGGTCGCTGTTACGGTTACCGACGGTAATCGCCACAGTAATTCTCGGTATAAGACGCATATGGACAAAGCTCCTAACATGTCACGTATCGCTGTGCGGCATCATGTAGCGAGCAAAAACAAAACTCTCTAGCGTAGCCAATAATCAGCCAGTTACGCCCGGAACTATAGATACTGCTTCGCAAGGAAACTGCCTGTGTACGCCTCGTACCTTCGGCAGTGCTGCAACCAGCTTGTGAGATGGAGTGTAGACGTCTGCTCAAGCAATGTCTCAAGATAACTGCCTCTTGGCCTAGTTGGCATTTACTGAACGACATATTAGTCGCTCAGTGAACACAGCCACACACACACACACACACACACACAAAAAACGATGGCACGTTACTGTTTTGTTAAGCATGAGTGCTGAACTTTTATTGGCAACTTTTGTTCACAACTTTTGTCCTTTGTGTGCGCTTGTGTTCGTTTAGCAGCAAATATGGCTTTCAAGTGATTCCGCTGGAGCGTGGCGTTGCTTTGCGCCGCCGCAGACTGGAACAGCACCTCTCAGGAAAGCCGCTGATTAATTTGCCTCGTGGAAGTTCCGCTGTTTCGAACGTCGGCTTTGCGAATAAGAAATGTGGGCTTGGCTTTTTTTTAGTGTGTGTGAGTATTTTTCATACGGTACTTCTTCCGATCAATGTGTGCGGCTGTGTAATCAGTTTTCACACGTCCACAAATCTTATACGGGCTTTAGAATCGTCGCATGTACACGTTACCACGGGTCCATGGAGGTGTGCCGCTTTGAGAACACGCTCGTATTAATTATACCACTCATATAAATGAGTGCGAGGAATTCGGTGCCAAATTAACAAAACTTTTTTCGTAAGTATCATCAGTAATAATATCTTCAGTAGTAATACTTAAATACCATGAATAGCTCGCATCCGCTTTTACAAACAACTCCAGCGCTGGAGATCTTCGCCAATACAGGTCGTGGACCCGTGATAACGAAACATTCATGTTGAGAACTCTTCACCAGAATATACTTTACAAAACGTTTTCTGCGGCCAATCGGGGTATTAAAAAAGCGCTGCTTATATTCAGCGTAGTCAGCGATTCACTTGTCTCCACGACTTGTAACAAGCAAAAGTAATTTCTCGAAACCATTCCTTGCAGGCTGGGGTCGACGGCAAGATTGACATCCTGATTGGTGACGCCAAAAAGTCTCTTGGCAAGTCAGGTTTTGTGTTTTCCCAACCACCGGTGCTCATTTCATGTTGTGGCGTACCTTACTGACCTGTCAAACGCTACCAGGAGTTACATTATAAGCTACCTTATCAGGGCTGAACCCTCAATACCTGCAAAAGCTAAGATATATTTTTTTTAAATGATCAAAAAATGGCTGTGACTGACATGAGTTACAAGAGCTGCCTACTTTTGCGCATAACCCTAAGTAAGTTAGGAAAAAACGATATTCGCAGACTTAACGTGGGATTAATTGAGATAGATCTAGTGCGATTGCACATAGGGTTACTGTCAATCAGTGATCTTCTGCCTGACAAACACATCATGGAAGAAAAGATTTCCATCAAACACAGCGCATGGCTCCTGCAAGAATCTCACGGAGCTTTAATTCAGATTATTGTTCTACGAGTAGTATTTTAAAGTATAATTTCTGTTAGTATCAGTAACTTTTAGAAAAACCATAGTGAATCAAGACCAATGAAACTTGTTTCTTGGCTAGTCGGTTCATCCCGTTTATAGAAAATACTGCACAGGATGGACGGAAATTGAGATAAAAAGTGAAACGGGCTAGCACACACCTTTAACCAATTTCATCTCAGTCATAAATCGTCAATTAACGCATGTTACCATACAAGCGCCATGAGACACTCGACATTCAATATAGCAAAAATAAAAAATAGTGGCATATGTAAAATATGACTGCGTCACTACAAAATGCCGTGCAAGAACCACTCCTGCAACCCCCTCCCCCCCCCCCAAAAAAAAAAAATAAAGATGACAAGTATTGCTCAAGCATGCGTTGCTCTTAAATGCAATATAAAATGATTCCGTAATATCAGCTCTCTAGCAGACGAAGTTTTTGAGAATTCGGGAGGTCAAGATTTTAGTTATTCAAAAAATCACACTCAAACTGCGCGGCACTCAACGTCCGGCAGATGGTGCACAAGTTTACAGGCAGTAAGGCCTCATTATCTTAAGAATGTGTCTTTATTTTAGTGCTCCATGGTTGCGACGTGCGGCAGCGCAGCTATCCATATCACAACGCGAATGTAGTGTTCATACACGCAGACACTCAAGCACAGAGTGCAAGCGTCCGTAACAAAGTTCAATAACCATGGGTCATGGATGCGCGTACATCTTTTTTTTCTTTTTAGATCGAAAAGAGCGCAAGTCTAGAATTACGGTCCTGCGCGATAAACTGAAAGCAGCTGAATACACATATTGCCAAATGCACCAGTACAAAGAGTAATGGTTTATTTGCCCCTAATGTAAAAGTAGAGGCATTCCAAATGGTACTATTTTTCCTCCGTCCCCGGTTTCCACCACCTGCAACCACACAGAGCTGCTCACCTGTCGACAGTGCGCGCTGGCTGTTTCCCACAGGAAATCCAAGGTCAACAGTCGACAGCATCGTGAGCAAATGCATGTGACGTTGCTGCTGTTTTTACCGTATGCTCTGAGGCATAAACTGCACCATATAAAGCCGTTTCGACATCCGCTCGGGTTACAGACGCCTTGCAATAAGCTTGAGTGCAGGGGGAAATCGGCCGCCATTGCTCATTGCAAACACATATTGCATTTTGCGCCACGCAAAGCACTCGATTAGAATGAAATTTTTATTTGAGTTCAGATTTCTAAGGAGCTCGAACTAGGAGCACGTTAGCTCTGCTGAACAACACTGCGGAGTAAAGCAGCATTTATTCTGGGGGGCAGTAGCGCTGCTGAGTGTGGCATTACGGAGCCTAGCTGGAGCGTTTCTCTCTACAGTAAGGATCCGCGGCGTTAGCTTATCAGCTATGTTTCTGTGCTGCTGATCTCGCGGTCACGGGTTCGATCCCGGCCGACTGCATTGTGTGCGTGCGTGTGCGTGCGCGTGTGTGCGTGTGTGTGCGTGTAAAAGTATTTTCCTGACCCACTGGTACTCTGTACTCCTGCTTGCCCTTCTCTTCCTCTTTCGCTCGCAGCGTTCGTAGTTACCGTCCCACTCGCCGCCCCCTCTCCCCTCGAGTTCACGCAGGAACAAGGCAAGAATTCAGTACAGGTTTCGCGAAGGACGTAAAGATTCATATGGCATGGGCAGGAAAAGTGCGTTTGCGATATCGGACTTCTCGGATGACGTTAGGTTTCGACCGAAATGGAACACATTACAGTCGATGGAGCTAACGCCACTCCCCGGAGAAGTACAGTTTTGCACTGTTGCGAGTACAGAGCAGGGCTGAAGGGCTGCCTCGAACGCCAACAGAGTTTCTGAATGTAGACGCAGCGGGCTATATGATAGGATGAACGCAAGGACAGCAAATGCAAAAGAAGAGGAGCGCAGTAAAGCGCATGGGACGGCAAATTCATGGCTCGGTCACGAGCAAATAGTGCAGCCAACAAAGACATCCGCATCTAAGCATGCGTCCATAACCCAACAAACGGGTACTCACACCGCAGAAGACAAGGGTATAGTTACCGTAGATATTACCAGCACAGGAAGAGGAAGCGGGGGTGGTGGGTGGACATGTTCATGATTCTGCAACTTCGGTAGAGGCACTGTTGTTAGCGCACGCACTTATGTTGAGAGGGCGCGTACTCGCGCAGGAAAGTAAGATAAACGATCACGCAACGACGAAGTGTCATTGCTCAGAAAGGAGGGCCGCGTGGCTAGACAACCTAAATATAGAGTGCACACACTAGGACAGCACCTTATTTGCGACCCTGTTGGCTGTCATGATAGGTGCTGGATCGTAAGGAAGCAATCTCATTATGTACCCGGCGTGGTTAAAATATGTGCATACGCCCAGTGTTGAGCAACAGTTGCAGCCCAGAATGAAGGGTGGGCAGAGGTTTTGCACTACAATAAATAGGACATTCACACTTTTTTTTTAGAAAGCAGCTTCAGTCATCGAGATTTCTCCGAGGGATAGTAGACGAGTTCCGTCAGCTCGGAGGAGGCGGGCTCGTGCAACCGTAGCCGTCTTCAAAGGGCACCGAATGAAGATCAAATTGGTCTTATGAAATTAAATGCTGCACTGGTGGCGCCTAGGGCTTCAACGTTTTCCCGTGGCTCACCTAGCTGGACTTGCAACGTGGGTGGACCTGTAAAGTGGCCCATTGACAGGGGAATGACTAGACGACTTACTCGGAATCCTGCCATCTGTGTCCCGCAGTGTTTTCCGACCAAGGGGTGTGACGCACATAGTCTCGATTGTAATGGCCGGTCTCGTTGCATTGATATCAGTGCATGGTTGGAGAACGCTGATGGTAGGCCTGCTGACGCTTGTTGAGTTCAAGAAGGGCGGGGATTGGGCACTGCAGTAGAGCATTCCACTTTGTGAGCCTCCAAGGCAAGAGCTAAGGCAGCGTTAACTGTAGAAGGGCAGTCGAGGCGGACGAAGTGTTGAACATTGAGGTCAGTGACGGCGTCGATAAACGCTTTTGTAACAATGAAGTTGGGGGTGGAGTAGGAACAACCAGCCGGGGCCTTCCATGACAGGCGCTCGACATGAGCAGCGAGCTCTCGCAGGCTGCAGTGGCCCTGTTGCACGTGCTGTATTTCTGTAAGATGTAAGTGCTGCAGATGGGCATCACAATAGCAGCACTCGAGTGACTAGACTTCTGTAGTTGGAACGGTCGGATGCCGGCAGGAACTCCAGGAATTCAGCGGCAGCACAACGAAGCTTAGCCACGAGGATTTGAAATTGTGGTGAGAGGACCAGGAGTGGAGAGCAGCGACAGACTCAAACTGCATACGAAAAGCACACCATGACGTAGTACCGTCAAATGAAGGAGGACTCGAAAAGTATCCCTGACATTGCTGCGTGACCGAATTGGCTAAGGGAGATTGAGGTGCCGATACGAGGCTGGAAATACGTGTGGTGAGGACGGCGATGCGACTACCCCGCAGAAAACATACGCAGTGTTCGAGAGGCCCGAACTGTTGAGGTATGCAAGGCAAGGTGAGAAAGGGAGGCAGTCCAGAGGTTATTGTGTTGTTCGGCAGCAATAGTGTCAAAGTCAGGGGACGACCACCCGCGCTCACAGGGGGACTCACGAGTGGCCTCTGGCGGATGCTGTGAGCGGGAAAGAGTGTCGGCGTAGGAATGCTCCCGCTCAGAACGATACACCACGCGTATGTTCTAATCATGGATTCCTGCGCCGTGCTCCCATATGGGCTGCAGAATTAAGCGTACTCTCCCTCTCCAAAATCACGAAGAAGAATCATGGATTCGCAGGGCCCAGTAAGCGAGGCGGACAAATGGGTTTTTTAAAATTCGAAATCCAACACACAGCATGGGCAATTTTTCGTGACGTTGTAATGTCCCTCCGCCTTGGCCAATGTGCTGCTCGCATAAGCTGTGACGTATTCCGCGTGGCAGGGATGACACTGTGCAAGCACAGCACCGAAGCCTACACCACTTTTGTCAGTAATACTTCAGCAGGAGCTTGATGACCAAAATGGCGAAGAATAGGTGGCGCCGTGAGAAGGCGGCGCAAGGTGGTGTACGCATCGTTGCTGGTAGGGGACGACGAAGAGATGTTTTTCGTGCCACGAAGCAACTGCGTGAGGGGTGATAGGATCGAAGCAAAATTTCGAACAAATTGAATAAAAATTCGAATGAGAGGACAAGCCGAGGAAACTGCGAAATTATATCATTGCAGCGGGCTTAGGAAACGCAGAGATGGCCCGAATTTTCTCGGGATCCAGAGGAATGCCATCGTTGGACACAATGTGGCCGAAAGTTGTCAACTTGCATGCGACAAAGCGACATTTCTTGAGACTAGTCTGCAGAGAAGCGTTTGTCAGTGAACACAGTACGGTACTGAGGGCTTCGCGGGTGTGTTGCGAAATCAGTGGCGAACACCGCGATGTCGTCAAGGTAACACAACGATGTTCCATATAAGCTCGCGCAGAACGTTAGCCCTCATCCTTTCTAATGTAGCAGACGCGTTTCAAGTCTGAAAGGCATGGCGGTGAATGCATATAGGTCCTATGGAGGAGGAGGAAGGAAAAAGTGGAGAAGGAAGGCAGGGAGGTTAACCAGTCACGAAAGCAGTTTTGAGATAATCGGCCTCCGCCATCAGGATTTGGCAGTAACCTGACCGCAAGTACAATAAAGAGGAGAGCTGGCAGCCTTGTAAGCACTACGGAGCATCATCAGTGTGCGGCCGTGTGTAAAGATCTCTCAACGTGATCTTGTTGAAGAGCCAGAAATCTACACAGAAGAATATAGAACTGTCTTTCTTTGTGACAAGTACAACGGGAGAAGCTCGTGGGCTCTGGGAAGGTATAATCCCTTCTCGAAGGAGCATGTCGTCGACCTGGTCGGCAATGATGTGGAGTTTCGTTGCAGATACGCGATACGGCCGTTTGTGCGTGGTTAAGTGAGAGCCAGTGTCGATGTGGTGCTCGACTGTTGATGTGCGACTTAAGGATGCTTGTACAAATTCAAAGGAAGGGCGAAAGTGCTGCAGAATGGTAGGAAGCTGTGATCGCGGCGAAGGTGTCAGGTCCTCGGCGATGAATGGGCTGAAAACATTCGTAGATGCTGGGTCGGGATCGAACAGGGTGCTCAGGTCAAGGACGGCCGTAGAGGACGCCTGGTCGGTGACAGAAGCAATCAGCATACAGTCGACGTTCTCGACTGGGCCAAGGCATTCGTGACGAATCAATTTGAGCGGTGATGAATTTGGTTTATAAGTGGGCATTGGGTTGAAGCCGGCGACGAGGTCAAGAGTAGAAAAAAATTCACCGACCATTACGATACTTCCTAATGCGAAATTTGAGTGCAGATGTATGTGATTTCATTTCGCGATATATTGGCTGGCGCGGGCAATCTGTCTCTTACGGCACGTTGCAAACGGAGCGATGTGTGGCGTGACCACCTCGCTAATCGGGACATCGCGAGTGGCGCCGCGTGGTTGACGTGTGGGCGCGATTCACCGCAGCCGCCGGAGACAGACCTCCGCTCATGCAGCTAGCGCTTTGTTTCCATACAGACGACGGGCGCTTCTCTGACGCCATCACGTAGCCATCGTCGACGCAAAGCCCGTGTTGTGCTCCACTAAGCTTTTGTTCTTACGCTTTAGCCATACCCGCCTCCTCCGCTTTCCTCCTCACCCTCTCTTTGCTATCGCAGTCTTTCATCTCCGCATGCGCTCCGCGTTCGTTTCTATCCTACGCTTTGTTCGCTCTCTTGGTTACGAGGGACAACTCTGACGCCCGTCGCATGAACGGGCGCTTAGGAGCTGCGCTCTAAAAGACGGACGAAGGGCTTTGCAGGCTACGACGAGATCAGACGGCGTGAATAAAGCGGTTTTATCAGAAACAGCACCGCATCAGAGTGGTGCGAATGCTCACCAGCACGGTTGTGTATTCGTGTCTTCCTTGACGACAAGTTTTGCGGAAGGATGAGGATCAATGAAGGCGAGGTCGCTAAGTTGAAAGTAATTCAACTGCAGCGCGAGTGCAATTTATTTTAGCGTTGTGGTAAGAGAGAAAACGCTATACTACAGTAATTCCGTGGGAGCACGATGAAAGAACTGCAAACACTATAGAGTACCTAACGTACTATCAGCGTGAAATGAAGCTTGAACAGCGGAGCGCGTTGCCCAAGCATAAGTGAAGACATAGTGCACGCCGTCCAGTCATCACTATTGACAGGCGCGCACATCCGGTTTGGCCGCACTGCGCTATCCCTCTCTAGTGAGATAATTTCGTTTCTGTTCTGGTTCTTACGTTTGAAAGGGAGAAAATGAAAAATAAAAAAGGAAGCTAAAATATTGGAGTTTACGGCGAGTCTTGTCGCAGAGATCGCCGAAACCACAAGTGTTTTCGGCGCGAACAGCGGTACGCGTAGTGCAGTTTTCAACGTCATCGCAAGGTCGATTCGCCCGCGCGGCGCGGGCGATGACGGTGCAAACTGCACCACGTGCACCGCTGTTCGCGCCGAAAACACTTATGGTTTCGGCGATCTCTGCGACAAGACTCGCCGTAAACTCCAATATTTTAGCTTCCTTTCTATTTTTCATTTTCTCCCTTTCAAACCTAAGAACAAGAACAGAAGCGAAATTATCTCACTAGAGAGGGATCGCGCAGTGCAGCCAAACCGGATGTGCTGCACTCTCTCATCACACTGACCAACACACACACATGCACATATATGTCACCAACGCCGTTAGTCGCAATACAGGTGGACGGCGTCAGTACACTTTCTAGTTTCCGCAGAGCCACCGCGACTGCCACATGCGTCGTCTTTCATTTCGCAGATGATCTGATCGCTCAAGGCAAATCCAACTTTTTCGACTTCATATTCATCGACGCTGACAAGGCGTCGTACGACGTGTACTACGAGAAGAGCCTGCAGCTCGTCAAGCGCCACGGCATCATCGCTATCGACAATGTGAGTTGCCTGCCGCTGTGACGGGCCCTGAGGGCACGTGACATTGAGGAAGTGTGGGACGCATTGTGCACATTTACGCTACGGCAGTACTGACGGCAAGACAGTGGGAAGTTGGGCTTGTCGGTGATTCATGGCGGGACGTACAGTCGCGATCAAAAGTTTGGGGTCCACGGCACCAGCCAAATAAGACATGAAAATATATTGAAGCGCAACTACGCGCCCTAGAATTTATTTAATACATTGTATTGCAGTTTAATGCATTGTATTGCAGATTGTCTAGAGAAACTGGCCACCATGTATACGCAATGCCTCATGACCTCGAGCGTACCGGAATCTTAGAAGAACGCTAACATAATCCTAATCCATAAGAAAGGGGACGCCAAAGACTTGAAAAATTATAGACCGATCAGCTTACTGTCCGTTGCCTACAAAGTATTTACTAAGGTAATTGCAAATAGAATCAGGAACACCTTAGACTTCTGTCAACCAAAGGACCAGGCAGGATTCCGTAAAGGCTACTCAACAATAGACCATATTCACACTATCAATCAAGTGATAGAGAAATGTGGAGAATATAACCAACCCTTATATATAGCTTTCATTGATTACGAGAAAGCGTTTGATTCTGTCGAAACCTCAGCAGTCATGGAGGCATTACGGAATCAGGGTGTAGATGAGCCATATGTAAAAATACTGGAAGATATCTATAGCGGCTCCACAGCCACCGTAGTCCTCCATAAAGCAAGCAACAAAATCCCAATAAAGAAAGGCGTCAGGCAGGGAGATACGATATCTCCAATGCTATTCACAGCATGTTTACAGGAGGTATTCAGAGACCTGGATTGGGAAGAATTGGGGATAAAAGTTAATGGAGAACACCTTAGTAACTTGTGATTCGCTGATGATATTGCCTTGCTTAGTAACTCAGGGGACCAATTGCAATGCATGCTCACTGACCTGGAGAGGCAAAGTAGAAGAGTGGGTCTAAAAATTAATATGCAGAAAACTAAAGTAATGCTTAACAGTCTCGGGAGAGAACAGCAATTTACCATAGGCAGCGAGGCACTGGAAGTCGTAAGGGAATACATCTACTTAGGGCAGGTAATGACGGCGGATCTGGATCATGAGAAGGAAATAATCAGAAGAATAAGAATGGGCTGCGGTGCGTTTGGCAGGCATTCTCAGATCATGAACAGCAGGTTGCCATTATCCCTCAAGAGAAAAGTATATAATAGCTGTGTCTTACCAGTACTCACCTACGGGGCAGAAACCTGGAGGCTTACGAAAAGGGTTCTACTCAAATTGAGGACGACACAACGAGCTATGGAAAGAATAATGATAGGTGTAACGTTAAGGGATAAGAAAAGAGCAGATTGGGTGAGAGAACAAACGCGAGTTGATGACATCTTAGTTGAAATCAAGAAAAAGAAATGGGCATGGGCAGGACATGTAATGAGGAGGGAAGATAACCGATGGTCATTAAGGGTTACGGATTGGATCCCAAGGGAAGGGAAACGTAGCAGGGGGCGGCAGAAAGTTAGGTGGGCGGATGAGATTAAGAAGTTTGCAGGGACGGCATGGCCACAATTAGTGCATGACCGGGGTTGTTGGAGAAGTATGGGAGAGGCCTTTGCCCTGCAGTGGGCGTAACCAGGCTGATGATGATGATGATGATGATGATGATGATTGCAGTCCAGCAAGCCCGCGAGGCGGCGTTGAGGCAGGGCCTTGACGTTCCCCCGTGGGAGACCTGAGCATGTGCAGCGTTAAACCTTGCCGGACGTACAATAAAGTTGTATCCATCCATCCACTTGTATTAGTTAAATATATATATATATATACTTATATATATATAAGACATCGCGGCATCTTAGTCTACAAACTTTTGATCACGACTGTACATTGTTAAAGGGCAAGAACACACATTACTAGAGCGTGAGCGAAGTTTCCTATGTTACAAGCTCGGAAGCGTCGAGCATTGCAGCGCGTGACATGTAGAAGATGGCGCTGGTTCTTTTTATTTAGTATTATATACCGGCACGTGGCATCGAAAGCACTTCCGCAGGCACCAGAACCTGCAGCACCTGCAAGATGTGAGCCACCTAGTAGCCATGTTCTGTTTAACAATGGAACTGCACAACGCAGGAACATGGGGCAGACACACGAACGGTGACTTGTAATCTTGTAAGTCAGCGACTTGTGTTTCTTCTCCTGTGCATCCCCTGTGTCTGAGTGCATGCGAGGTAGGTACGTTGTATAGCGTATAGTGCAAGCATGCGTTGTACGTCATATGCATATTGTGCCCCGAGAACTCCTATTAAACAACCTTCCACCAAATAGTCACACTGTCCGAGACTATAAGTATATATATATATATAATTATAGGGTTTTACGTGCCAAAACCACTTTCTGATTATGAGGCACGCCGTAGTGGAGGACTCCGGAAATTTAGACCACCTGGGGTTCTTTAACGTGCACCTAAATCTAAGTACACGGGTGTTTTCGCATTTCGCCCCCATCGAAATGCGGCCGCCGTGGCCGGGATTCGATCCCGCGACCTCGTGCTCAGCAGCCTAAGACTATAAGTACGCAAGCGTTTATTCAATGTAACCAACGCGCAAAGAGGGCGAAAACCTCTGTCCTCGTCCTTTCAGCACGTTACTGACAATGAATTAATTCAGACTTGCCCAAGTTGCAGTAATTGGACGCAAGGGCTTACCTTAAATACGTTTTTGTGCGTGATTTTCTGGGGCAGCTAAATGATGCACTGAGTTTGTATTTTTAGGAAACAGGGAGAAGGTTAAAGGGTATGAGCAGAGAAAAAAAATTAAAGGGACATCAAAAGCAAATACTAAGTCGACGTGGACTGTTTAAATAGCATTCCAGAAACCTCGAAATCCTTTAGGGCCAAGAAGAGACTTAGTTTGCGAGAAAATTGTATCTGAAGGTTCCGAATACTTTTTCGAAATTCAAATCTCCCGCCGCCCAACCAGGGGAGTGGTGACGTTGCATACGCCATTACCACCCTTTCCTGCTGTCGGTGAGTAAAACGGCGCCCCCGACAGAGGGTGACACCGAGCCAAGAGAGAGCGGTGGATTCGCCGCTGCAGCTGCCTTTAGGTGAAGTGGCGCAGACCATTCGGGCATCCCGCGACATCACATGGAAGTTGAATTCTCTGCTAGTTGCAGTTTGTGCGAGTTTCGCTAGCCAGCGAAATAAGCGGAGCACTACGCGACCAGGAATGTACTGAAAGGCGAAAGCGTGGGCGGCACAGAGTCGAGTGAAAACGAAACCTTAAAAATATGCTGGGATTTGCGTCATATTCGATAACCACCAGGTGCCCACGTTGTCTGTGAAAGGGCTTTTTATAGGCTGATAATTTAAAAAAAAACAAACTATGACAACTACCGAAAACCCTGAGGCTTGGCGCTGATTGCTTCAATAGTATTCGCTATCATTTATAGCCAATTTAGCTAAAGTGTAACTTATTTGCCTTAAGAAAAGCTGTTTCTTTCAGCAAAGAGTTTGGCCAACTTTGTATGTAATTGTACAAGACCCGCGTCACCGGCTGCCTCAGTAGAATAACAGTTTGGAGATACCATGCATTCAAACAGGCCAAATGTCCAGTTTGTCTCGTCTCATATGAGTCTATTATATATTTTTGCTTGTCTTGCGCCGAATATGTTAGAATATTCAGAGAAGCCGCCAATAAGTGCTGACGACTTGTTCAACAGTTAGGCTGCAGCATGTTACACCGGGAAAAAAATCCCAAGCGCCAGCGTATTTTTAATTCGATAACTTAATCACCGCTAACAGCAGTTGTGAGCCTCTGAGAGATCTAGCGATGTATACAGAGCTCATATTGTGCGCCTATACGGCGGTTGCTCAGTGGCCTTGGCGTTAGGCCGCTAAGCACGAGGTCGCGGGATCAAATCCCGACCGAGGCTGCCGCGTATCTATGGGGCGAAATGCGAAAACGCTCGTGCATCATGCATTGGGTGTACGAAAAAAAAACACGAGTGGTCTAAATTAATTCGGAGTCTTCCCCACTACGGCACGCCTCATGAATGAGGTTGTAGTTTTGGGCACGTAAAAGCTCCAGAATTTTTTTTAAAGCTCATATTGTGGCTCTCGCCTCATTCGCGTTTGCGCAGGTCCTTTGGAAATCGAAAGTGGTCGACCCGGCCTTCGACGACCCGGCGACGGAGAGCGTGCGACGGCTAAACCGCAAGCTGGCGTCCGATGACCGCGTCGAGATGTGCATGCTCACCCTGAGCGACGGCGTCACTTTAGCCTTCAAGAAGTGAACGTGCGACTTCGCCGCAGATTCGTACATCACTTGATCGGCCTTCGGCAACTGTTATCCACCGGTGTTTGTTTAAGCACGGAAAAAAATAAGCTCTGTAAAAGTATCTGATAACTTCACCAACGGTTCTCGCAACGGCGTCTCATCTTTTCCACGCGATCGTGTGCTAATCATTAAACAACGTGCACTGCTTGCTGCAAATTCTTTTGTTTTCTTCTTTTGTGGTCTAAAAGTAGAAAAAAAACCAGAGTACTCCTCGTCTCACATTTGCTGCCTTTTCAAGAGCTCTCGTTCTTCCTGGCAGAGTACTATATATACGTTTACTCTGCTTGCGCTGAGTGAACGCACACGAATTGGAGAGCCGTTGCAGCGACGAGCCGAACCGACACGCCCGAGCACGTCGCACGAACAGCTTTAGCGCCGCGAGCAACTAGCACGAAGTGTACAGCTATCAGCGAACGCCCACACGAACGTGAGACGCACCAGGTGCGGGAACGGGTCATCGAACGCGATGCAGTCGAGTAGAACTTGTTGCTGGGCGAGTTGGTTACGATCTAATGAATACAGTGATGGGCCAAAAAAGGAAAAATAAATACTTGGGAGGGAGAGTACGAAACGACAGATTGAGCGCGGAACTTCAACTAATTTTACGCTTACAGCAGGGCAGGGAGAACGAACAAATGCGCTCCCTCCCAAGTCTTTATTTTTCCTTTTTCATGCGCATTTGTTCATTCCCCCTGCCCTGCTGTAAGAATAAAAATCAGGCGATGCAGTCCTCACCTAGCAGCGCGACGGCAGCGCGACGTACGTAGCACTGCGTGGGAACACCTGCTCAGGCACATGACATGATATAGGCGGCTAATTAGCGCCAGGTTAGCGAATACAAAAAAAAAAAAAGACGCGTACACGTAACTATAGCGAGATAATCACTGACTCGAGAACGTAACTGTATGCAGGAGGTGCGCCTGGCCGCCGCATTCGCGGGCAGGCGCGAATGCGGCTGGCTATCACTGGCTATCACTGGCTATCACTGGCTATAACGTACGGCTCTTCCAAAGTCAATAATGATCTTGCGAGAGCATCGACTGACGCGACGGTCAGCGCCGTGCCACGGAGCGCATCTGCTAAAGTATGGCGAGAGTTAAGAAAAACTCGAAAGAAGTTAAGAAGAACTCGAAATTAAGAAAGAAAAAACACCCACAAGTTTAGATCCCCCAAAACACTCTAAAACCTGCGATGCGAGGACTCTAAATGCGGTATAGAAACCCTCTGTATGAAGGCAACACAGAATCGCGTTCAAAATGTTTTATTGTGTCTACGTGAAACACAGTTAAAGAAAAATTACGCCGAACAAAAAAAAAAACATGTTTCTTTTCGCCCATAAAGGAATAAAAGATCTAAATTAGATTATATTTTAAAAATATATAGATCAGCTATACGAAGAAGCGGTTTTCCGCGAGACTGTGAAGTGCGGAAACGCATTGCGAAACAAAATTTAAAGAGTAAACAAAAGGGACACTTGCAGTCACTGGTCAGAAAGCAAGTGGAACTACCGGGTAGTAACTAAAGTTATGCAGGCAAGCCTTGACCGCGAACACGGGGGGGGGGGGGGGGGGGGGCAACGTTCCATTTGCGACGCGCTGATCTGGATGCTGCTTGAGTAGGCGGCGACGAATCACCAGACGAGCGTCATCAAGCTTGCACAAAATTTATGGACAGTCACAGTTGTTATGAGCGCAACTTGAAGCGAGCAGATCAGCCTTTTAATTTCCGGCTATTCCTACGTGTGGAGGTATCCATTGATCAACGACAGATACCGCACGTGATTTAATTTTGCTCGCAGAGTCAGTAATGTAGCGCACAAGTGGACAATCAAGCTGACTGCGTTGTAACCTGCTGAGGGCAGCACGGGATTCCGTAAAGATGACAACCTTCGATGTAGTTAACTCCTCTTGCACGTATTTCAGTGCAACATTAATCGCTGCTAGCTCCGCAGTTGAGGAAGTTGGATGAGTTATTTGAAAGATACGTCGGTACTTGAGTTGAAGGGCAGAAAAAAGCTGCAGAGGCGCCTTGACCGTCGTGGTGTACAGATGCATCTGTGAATACTTGAAGATAACCTGGAAACTTTTCGAAGATGTGAGACTGAGCCAATTGGAATATTGCCGAAACAGCCATATCAGAGTTTTTGTGCATTTCAGGGATTGTGAGGTAAATGGGGAATACGTGTTTCGTGATACCTCTTGGAGGCGGAGACGTATCTGAAGCTGCATGTTCAGAAATAGTAGGGATATCCATAAATAATGCCGCCACTTTTCCCATTCAAGATAACGGGCGGTGAATGAGACGATGAAGGAGCGATTGACCATTCGATTCGCGGTGCAGACGCTCAATAGGATACAGAGCTCTCTGATCTGCTTGCAGCCTCAGGGGTAACTGGTGCGCTTCAGTGAGTAATGCAATAGGTTGCGCCTCACGAGGTAATCCAAGCATTAGTCGAAGGGCAACGCGATGATCTCGCTCCAGTTGGGCCATCAAACTACGTGGTATGTTCAAAATTGGTAATGCGTACAACATGCCCGAGAGTACAGATGACTGGTACACCTGAAGAGCCGTTGTTTGGTCGCAGCCAGCACCTCGAGCAGTCAAGGCGGCCACATACTTAAGGAGGGAGTGCGACTTGCGTCGTACAGATTTAACGGCAGGACGCGAGGAGATGCGATCATCCACAATTAACCCCGAATAACGGTGTTGTCGCACCCAGTTTATGGGCGTTTCGTCAAGATACAGTCGGCTCATTGTTCGACGAGCGCGTTGTTTAGGGTGATATGCTATCGCAGCCGACTTAGCAGGTGATATGAGCAGGCCAACTCCACCCAAGTACTCCGAAGTAGCGTTTAGAGCTCTTTGCAAGCTTGCACGAAGCCGCGCACCAAGGTGCGAAGGGCCGCTTATCCACAGAGCAATGTCATCTGCGTAGACAGCTATGTTCACAGGGAAATCAGTGTCCCGAGGCAAACTGAATGCGTACTGAATTCATGCACGAAACATTGCCATTGATGTACTATTGGGCAGTAAATTTTATTTATAAGGTGATGTACAGAGTGCCATATTTTGGGACATTATTCCCCCTGTTCGCGCACATTTGTTTCCTTTGCTAAGTGATAAGGGGTAGCCGGTGCCGTCATAAGGGCGCCAACCTCTCCTATTATTCATTTCAATAAAAAAACGTCAAGTTTTTCTGCAGTGCAGGAAGCCGCTAAATTGGCATCACTGATACGTAGCGCGTTTCGAAGGTGGCAATACGTTGCATCGCTACATTGTAAATTATTTCGAGGTATCGCGCGCACACACACACACACACACACACACACACACACACACACACACACACACACACACACACACACACACACACACACACACACATGTGTATATATATATATATATATATATATATATATATATATATATATATATATATATATATATATATATATATATACACCAGAGAGAGACAAAAGAAAAGGGAACGGAAGGGAGGTTCACCATGTGGGTAGATCCGGTTTGCTACCCTACGCTGGGGAAAGAGGGGAGGGGGGGGGTAAAGTGATAGCAAAGCAGAAATAAAGAAAGAAGGGAGCATAGGCATACAATCATACTCAAAGAATGTCACCGCATACCGTCACCACACAGCACAGTAGCCCGTACACATACGAAAACCGTCGTACAAAGACCACAATATTAATATGAGGCACGCAGTGGCGTAGCCAGCAATATCGTTCGGAGGGGGGGGGGGGGGCAGGGGCGCACGTTGGAGCTTGGCCTGCTCCTTACAGAATTTGTCGAGGGATCAAATACACGAATAATAACTGCATTGTCATTGCCAAAGATGCTGCAAACCAATTCTTGGACGCTGCGCAGTGAGAAGTAAAATATGTATTTTTTCATTAAAGAATATTTTGGTATGTCCCAAAAATTGTGCCATTAACAGGTATCAATGCTTGCACGTTTTTTTATCTATTTAATAAGTAAAGAAAATGTCACCCGAACTTTAGGACTACACCAGTTCGAAATCAGCAAAGCAGTGCATGCGGCTGATATGATAAATGTAAAGGCCGTGAAATAAACGAGTTGAGGACAAATATTTTAATGAAACTTTGTCGTTGAAGAACCTTGTTTACATTTTTGTCCATACGCAACGGCCAGGGAAAAATCTCAATGTCGCTGTCCTTCGTTTCAATGTATTTCGCAGGAGCAGCTGTCACCAGTCGTGTATTGTAATTGCACCGACATAATAGTTGCAATAGAGATCAAATATAAAAAGCAGGAGTTCTGCAAAATATACGTAAGAAATGCGAAGATACGATGGAATGCACAAATGTGAAGATAAAGCTTGATAAAGAGCAAAAAAGTGTCACTGAAAACAAAGTTCACTGCATGTATTCACAAAACCTGGCAACAAGATATTTAAATATACGTATAAGTCTCTAAGAATGGTAGGTGTAACGCTTAGGGATAAGAAAAGAGCAGATTGGGTGAGGGAACAAACACCGAGTTAATGATGTCTTAGTTGAAATCAAGAAAAAGAAATGGGCATGGGCAGGACACGTAATGAGGAGGGAAGATAACCGATGGTCATTAAGAGTTACGGAATGGATTCCAAGGGAAGGGAAGCGTAGCAGAGGGCGGCAGAAAGTTAGGTGGGTGGATGAGATTAAGAAGTTTGCAGGGATAACATGGCCACAATTAGTACATGACCGGGGTAGTTGCAGAAGTATGGGAGAGGCCTTTGCCCTGCAGTGGGCGTAACCAGGCTGATGATGATGATGATGATGAAGTCTCTAATAAATCTACGTATCTAAGCAAAAGTCACTGTATACAGGGTATCTCAGCTAACTTTAGCCAGAGTTTAAGAATATCCCGATGCACTCTAAGGCGATGCGACCAAATGCATGTTGCTTGCTTTTGTATGTAGTGTGTCACACTATTTTTTGTATTTCTGCTTAATTAAATTGTCAGTCAAGATTAATTAACTATCTTGTGAAGTAACGAAGCTAGGAAAAAGATTCTAATGAGAAAGTTGCAGAATGGTTTGCAAAACGTCCGACTAAACAGTTTATCTCTTTGTATCCATTTAGTATTAGCGTATTTTAGCTTACTGATGATGCCCGCGAAATACAAAACACCACGTGACGTGCCCGCTTGCACGTCGTGATTGCACTGCTCCCAAACGTTCCGCGCACAAACAGCCATAGGCGTGCCGCTGCTTAAAAGGCGACAGGGCAGCGACGTAGCCCTTGGCTGTCCCATTTACGCCAGCGATGTGGTCCCCTCGCGACAGTTCATTATAGCGATACGCAAACGAAGCGGCTATCGCTTGTGCTTCCGGAAGCAGCAAGTCAGTCACTTCGCATAGCTATAAGGAAATTGAACATCCCCAAATAAAAAAAGCCCAGTTTTCAGAAAGCTGAAGATGGTAGAATAAGAGTATCTTAAATGACCAGACGCCGTCTTTAACTGAATTTACGTTTATTTTTCACGCGCTTTCCCAGCAAGTGCTCGAAGAGGTCCCCTTCTGCAGCGATAAAACACTGGGATCTTCTGAGAAGGCTTGCTGTCGCTGCCTTGAGCACCGTCGGTAAAATGAGGCGGTAGACTTCAATTATCTTCTCCTGCAAGGCTTCAGGAGTCGTCATTATCATCGTGCATACGTGATCCTTAATATGGCCCCACAAGAAAAAGTCAGGAGGGTTGACGCCGGGTGACCTTGCTGGCCACAGGATAGGCCCGTTTCTCCCTATTCATTGCCCTGAGAAGGTAACATCAAGCCGTGCTCGTTCTTGACTGAGGTGTGGGCTGGGACCCTGTCGCCCTGATACCACATTGCATCAAGCAGGCCTAGTGGCATGCTGCAGCAGAAGTCTTCAACCAGCCCTTTGAGGAACTCACTTACCTACTGCCAGTCAGAGTGTCGTTAAAGAATACTGGGCCAATGACTTTTCTGTCATATATTCAGCACCAAACGTTAAAAGACCACTGATATTGGTGGCGGAATATTCCTAGCCAGTGGGGATTTAGCTCACTCCAATAGTGTGCGTTGTGGATATTTACTTGGCAATTTCGGGAAAAGTTCGCCTCGTCAGTCCAGAGTACCCTGGTGAGAAAGTCAGAATCCTGCTCCTCCTGAATCAAAATCCAATTCGCAAAGTCGAGTCTCTTTGGGAGATCCCTTGACTCCAGGCATTGATGCAACTGCAGATGATTGGGGCGCAGTCGAGCTATTTTAAAAATACTTCAGGTAGTTGACTTGGACACACCGAGCTGTGCGCCACGCTGAGCGTGCTGGCATGTGGATTAGCAGCCATGAAAGACAAAATTGGAGAGAACCTCATTATTTATAATTGAAGCTCTCTGCCTCTTCCTTGCGAAGCTTCTGGTTTGCTTCAGTGACTCGTAGGTACTGATTATTGTCATCTGGCTTGGTCGCGTACCCCGGTGCCAGCTTTGAAATATTCTTGCAGCCTGCCGTCTCTGTGCGCTTGCAGCTCCTAGTACAAGGACCATGTCTGCTGTTTTCTCTTTGGAAAAACATATCAGAAAATTGTTCGCGCTCTAACAGCCGATGCACGATAGTTTGTTTATCGCTGTCTGGAACTACTACCTACCAGCGCCACAACGTACATCAATTGCTTTACGCAGCGCAAGCGATAACGGTTGGTAGCTTAAATCGAACAGCCAACGCTTGCGTCGCTGCCCTCTCGCTTCTTCAGCGGCAGCGTACCTATGGCTGTTTGTGCACAGAATGCTTGGGAGCAGTGAAATCACGAGGCGCAAGCAGGCATGTCACGTTGTGCATATTTTTTTTTGTATTTCGCGCACATCCGCAGCAAGCTGAAAAAAATTATTACCTAATACCTAATATGAAGACAGGAACCGTTTATTCGAACGTTTTGCAAACCACTCTGCAACTTTCTAATTTGAATTTTTTTCTAGCTTCGTTGCTTCAACAAGAAGTTAATTAATCTTGACTAATTATCAAATTAAGTAAAATACAGAAATAGCAGGACACGCTGCATACACAAGGGACCAGCATGCATTTGGTGGCGTCATCTTAAAGCACATTGGCATATTTTTAAACTCTGGCTAAAGTTCGCTGAAACACCCTGTATAGTGCGTCAAACAAGGAAAATACACATTTTGCGTAATCATATTCACAGATCACAGAATCCTAAGCCCCATAACTTAATAATTAATAAAATCTAAAGCATGACTTTGGAAATGTCAGTGCACATTTCGCATCAAAAGTTTATGAGAATTGTATATCCATAAAGTTTCGGAATTGAAATCCATGCTCTCCGTAGATTCCGCGGCCACCGCGATATGGCGCAACGAGCCCGCTCGCCATCAAAACGCCCCTGAAACTTTGTGCTCGGATGATGCTCTTTGCGTTATGTGACTCCAGGTGCATGGGTGTTGCCACGAAATCCCGCCCGAGTTCACAATCTTCGCGCCGAAATCTACTTTCGAGCGTGAAAAATACATTCTAGACAAAATCCGGAATGATTTACGGCGCCGGAGGTTATCTTGTCGGCGGTGCATCACAGCACGAGAAAATTTCGGGGGTGAGGGGGCTGAAGCCCCATAAACCCCCTCCCTGGCTACTCTCCTGGAGGCACGCAGTAGTGGGGCACTTCACATTAATTTCGACCACCTGAGGTTATTTAACTTGCCCCCAATGTACGGTACGCAGGAGTTTTTGCATTTCGCCTCCATCATAATGCGGCATGAGGTGGGCGGATAAGATTAAGAATTTGCAGGGACAACATGGCCACAATCAGTACATGACCGGGGTAGTTCTAGAAGTATGGGAGAGGCCTTTGCCCTGCAGTGGGCGTAAGCAGGCTGATGACGATGATGAAATGCGGCCGTCGCCGCTGGGATTTGCTCCCGCGACTTCGTGCTTAGCAGCGCAACAACAAGAGAGAGAGAGAGAGGGAGGAATATAGGAAGGCAAAGATGTTAACCAGTCACGGGTCTGCTTGGCTACCCTACGCTGGGGGAAAGGAGATGGGGAAGAGAGAGAAGGGAGAGAGAAGGTGTAGATACGTGTACGGACAATACTTGAATTAAAGCCGCTCTCGCAAACCAGACGTTCTGAAAAAGCACAAAAGTGCCTTCACTGCCTTCTGAACCGAAGATCGGTGGGGACGGTGCTCTAGTACTATCTATTCACTTAGAGGTCGATCATCGAATTTCCTCAACGCGTTGGACAAAGATTGTCTTTGTGCTTGAAATTGAGGACAGTGGCACAATAAGTGGTCAATGTTCTCCTCGCATCCGCGAACATCACATGTAGGACTATCAGCCATTCCAACTAGGGCTGAGTAGGCATTGGTGAAGGCAACTCCAAGCCACAACCGACACAGAAGAGACGCTTCGCGTCGGTGCAGACCGGCCGGAGGTCTGAGTTGAAGTGACGGGCTTAGTCTGTGCAGTCTTGTGCGCCTTGCATGTGCGGTATTCCACTCTGCTAAGGAGATCTTGCGAGCTAGATTGCGAAGTTGTCTCACGGCGTCGGTCCTTAAGGCACGTTTATAGTCCGACGTTATCGGCGCGCGGGCGAGCGTCGTTCGCGGTCAGTCACGCTACGTCAGTTGCGCTGCGCCAGCCGAGATGCCATCTCCTCTATACTTCAACGCGCGCGCCGTCGGCTGCTATCTTCGGAGCATGCGTAGAACGTTCGCCAAGTCACGCGCCGTCCGCAAAAGCAGTCTGCGGAGTTGTGTTGGCGCCTTTTTCTTCGCGCGCAACGCATTGTGGTGCGAGCGTTCCGCCGACTACGACGCGCGAATGGCTCAGGGGCCATATCGGCGCCGAGCCCGTCGGTAGCCGCCGGTTACGTTGGCTGCGCCGGTGCGCCCGACTATAGAAGGGTCGTTTTCGCCGACGTGACGTAGCGTGCGTGCGCGCGGGCCTTACGTCGGACTATAGACGGCCCTTGAGAGAGAAATGGGGACGCAGCGGTCTTCTTGGTTTGACGTCCGTGCTGCCTTATCTGCCTCATCATTTCCTATAATACCGCAATGACCTGGTATCCATTTGAAAACATAAATCATGGCCTTTTGCTCCTAAGTGATGGACAAGTTCCAGAATTTCGCACGTGAGCTGATCGTGAGTTTCATGTCAGAGAAACAACTGCACACATTGCAAAGCCGGCCTTGAATCGCAGAAGACTGCCCATTTTCTAGCACTTTCAGCACTTATCACATGAAGCGCGTCGCGGAGAGCCGCGAGCTCTGCAGCTGTAGCCGCAGTGACATGGGAATTCTTGAACCACTGGGTTATTGTCATTGTTGGTATAACTACAGCGTCACCGGAACTGGTTGATGTAGTTGATTCACCAGTATAGATGTGTGCAGTCGCTGTATTTCTCGTACAAAAGAACTAAAGTTAGTTGCTTGAGTGCTGATGAGGGCAAGTCCGACTTTTTATGAAGTCCTGGGATTGTAAGGTTTACTTGAGTACGGCGCACACACCATGGAGGAATGAAAGGTCTTGCCGCTTGGAAGTCTTGGAAGTTGGGCATAACCTGCTCAGCCTTTGCTGTGCTGTTCTCGGTGTCCAGAAACACAGTGTCGTGACACTTCAACAGTGTGCTTTGAAGAGTTGCTTCTGCGTCTCGCGAAAGGGTTTACCTGCCCCCCCCCCCCCCCCCCCAGGCAGGTCATCAAGCGCACAATGCCAAGTTATTTTAAGTGCACTATCCAGACAGCACAATGATCCTCGATTGCACTGAAGTACGGACAGTGCAGCCCTGTACAATACAGCAACAGCACCTGATGTGTTCAGATTAGAAGGGTGGGTACACCCTCAAGTTTCAGTCCTTGTTTGGGATATCATCGGCTTTAGTGAGATTAGAAGAACTGGCGAGGCTTCTACGTTGCTGAATAATGGCTATGTCCTCTGCTATAGCGGTATCCCCGATAAGAAGCAATACGGTGTAGGATTCTTAATCCATAAGCGCATAGCGGGCAACATTGACGAATTCTACAGCATTAACGAGAGGGTAGCAGTAGTCGCAATCAAACTTGATAAGAGGTATAGATTAAAGGTAGTACAAGCCTACACTCCAACATACAGTCACAACGATGAGGAAGTAGATCAGTTTTATGAAGATGTTGAATTAGCGATGTACAAGCTCGGTATACAGTAGTAATGGGTGACCTCAATGCAAAAGTGGGGGAAAAGCAGGTGGGTGAATAGGCAATTGGCAACTGCGTCATCGATTCTAGAAACACTCGAGGAGAGGTCCTGGTAGAATTCGCAGAAAGGAATAAGCTGATAATAATGAACACCTTCATTAGGAAGCGTAGCAACAGAAAGTGGACCTGGAAAAACCCTAATGGTGAAACAAGCAATGAAATTGATATCATACCTTCTGCCGATCCCAGCATAGCGCAGGACGTAAAAGTGATAGGTAGGGTGAAGATCGTAGGTTCGGGAGGGCTAGGATTCACCTCAATTTGAAGAGAGAAAGTCTAAAATTGGTCAAGAAGAAACAGGTCAGTTTACAGGCAGTAAGGGTAAAAGCAGACAAATTTAGGCGGGTACTTGCAAACAAATTTGCAGCCTTAGAACAGAGAGATGATGATGATGATGATGATGATGATGACATAGAGGTAATGAATGAAACCGTAATGAGGCTGGCTTCAGAGGCAGCAACTGAAGTGGGAGGCAAGGCACCAAAGCAACCACTAGGCAAGCTCTCCGAAATAATAAAGGACCTAATAAAAAAAACAAGAAAGGATGAAAGTGTCCAACTCAAGAGATAAGATAGAATTCGTGGAACTGTCAAAACTGATCAACAAGGCTCAAATAACCGATATTCAAAATTATAATGTGAGAAAGACTGAGGAAGTCGTAAAAAAAGGATGCAGCCTGAAATCAGTGAGAAGGAAACGTGGCATAGGACAGACGAAGACGTATGCACTGGAAGATAAGCAGGGCAATATCAGCAATCTCGAAGGTATAATAAATGCAGCCGAAGAATTCTATACTGACCTGTACAGTACCCAGAAGACTCGGAACTCCATTCGAAACGATAATGAACAGGATACAGAAATTCCTCCTATAACTAGAGATGAGGTGAGCAGAGCCTTGCAAGACATCAAACTGGGAAAAGCGGCAGAAGAAGATGGAATACCAGTCGATTTAATCAAAAATAGAGGAAATGTAATGCTTGAATAACTGGCGGCTCGTTATATGAAATGTCTATCAACTGCAAGGGTCCCAGAAAACTGGAAGCGTGCAAATATTATACTTGTCTACAAAAAGGGAGATATTAAAGAACTGAAAAATTATAGTCCTATTAGCTTACTCCCACTATTATGCAACTATTATGTGCTATCAAAGGAAAAAAAAACATGCAGTATTTATCGACTTCGCGCGACAAAGTGTTATTTTCGTTTGATGCCTGGCCTCAAACTTACTGAAGCTGCGAGCGAGCTTTTCGGCCAGCCCCCTCTTCTCGGCAAACACACGCATGGCTTATTCCTCGTTGGAGTTGCATATTCTCCGTGCATGGGCGCGGTAGCACTGCAGATGTCGCGGGGCGCCTTTTTCATTGCGGGGTGCTGTTCTCGTTGTGATAATTGCATTCATGAGGCTAACGTAACGCCCAGCTTCTGCCACTGTCGGGCCTGAAGTGCCCGTGCTGTCGCTTTCCATGTCGTCCTCATCACTGTCGCTAGGCGACACTTCGGCAACAGACGCAACACTGCCGAAAAGTCGAACCTCGTAGCCGACATCTCTTCGCGCTGGCAGCAGCGCTGCCGAGCAACTTTGCACCCCAAATGTCACACACCGTAGTCGACAGTAGATCCCTGTCACGTGCAAGCGCAGACTTCGTATCACGTTCGATAGTACGAACAATGTCTAATTTCTCTTCTATACTGAGCGCCCGGCGTCTTTTTTATCCAAGCTTCGGCATGACGCGAGTCCTTGTTTGCACGACGCCACAACGCTCTCTGGCACGGCACCGAAATGATGTTGATGTGGCTTCATGCACAAATGCACAGACCAGTGCACCAAGAAATGCAAATGCAAATGCACCAAGAATTATGCCTTAAGGGCAAGTCTTTATCGCAATAAAAAAATGCACAGGGCCCTTGGAGGCTGTTGTTCTGATACATTGGTGTGATCTCTGAGGCTTGTTGTTCTGCCTGGCGACCCGATGGACACGACACACTGCCGTGTTTGCGCGACGGATACTTACGCAATACGCTGGTACGGATTATGCGGATGCAAAACACATTATGTTCAATGGCCGCTGAGTCGGGGATTTGACTACCACTTTTAAAACGAAACTATTGTTTGAGCGGGTACGGTTTAATGAGGTTCTACTGTATGACAGCACACTCTTTTGCTTACTCATGCCTGTGGAGTGTTGTCTCAATATTCATTCATTCGAAACAGCCTCTGCTGGCTTAACTCCAAGCTCATCATGTTGGGCAGAGGCATGTGTGAATAGGCGTGATTGTGAAAAATCCAGGAAAGTACCATATGAAAACATGTAATCATTTTGCCGAAAAAGCAAATAACAGAAAACATAAGCAATAAATGTTCAGGGCACCACTGCATGGTGATTAAGAAAATTTGCAGTCAAACTGAGAAACAGAATGCCAGTAAATTTTGTTCTCTGATGAAAAGCTTTTCTAGTTGACATCCGTGGTAACTAACTGTTTGCTTTTCAAAGGCTTGCAGTCCCATTTTGTTCTGTGTTATGTTAGATATAAATAGCCTCCAGTATGCCGATTGCTTATGTTTCACTAAAGTCACGTTTAGGCAGTGCCCAGTTGGCCTATGCACAATCACGCTTTTATGATCGGTGTTCACTTTACACCTTCCTCCCACAGGGTGATGTGCTGATGTGCAAGTACATACACTAATAATCCGTGTTTCAATACTTCTTTACTTAAGGTGATCTGGTTCTTCACAGTCTAACTGTACTTCTTGTAGTTATGTCACTGCCTGTTCCTTTTCATCAAGGAGTAAGTAAACTAGGATACATTATTTTTTCTGCTCAGGAAAGAAGTGTATGTTTTTCAGCTTACACTTCATGGTCGTAAATTTAGTCATTCGGAGTGCCTTTTATGTAGCTTCCTGCTCTTTGACTCTTTGCTGTGTTGTTCTTCAACGTGCATTAAAACCTAATAGCCCATACTGCCACCGTGGCATCACAGAAGTAATCGAGCACTTTAGTTATTTGCATGCTTTTTTTTATGAGGCTATTGTCTACCATGCCATGTGCAATTTATATCCAAGTGATTGCTGTGCAAAAATATATTTTATGGAGATGATAGACGTGCACAGAAGAAAAAAAAAACACTTTTTGTAGTAGTTAGCGATTTCAGCTAAATGTGTACAATGTCGTTCACTTAGGTGAACACATGGGTGCTTATTTAAGCGCCCATCACACCTAAATTTGACGCCAAGGTCAGGAAACTAAACTGATCATTACAGGCCTACCTGAGGCTTCACATGAGCTAAATTTTCCACTCATAGTTTGAAAAGCATGCTAATTATACTTGCTTTATAACACCATTTATAACACCATTAAATCCGCGAGTTAATTGTTTTAAATATTCCTTTTTTCCAAGGACCATCACTGATTGGAATAACCTCACGGATGATGTTGTCAGAGAGACATCATTACATTCATTTCAAGAGCATCTGAATTGATTGTTGTTAAGTGACCTTGTCACTGTATTCTCTTGTTGAATTTCTATGTGCAATTTTGTTTTCTTTGTGTCTGTAATTCTGTATCTTAACGCAATGTTTCCCACCTGCTATGATCTTGTGTACAAGATCGCAGTATTCATAAATAAAAAAAAAAACAAACTGGGTGTTCACCGAAATCGTAGACGACACCATACACTGTAGTATTGCTAAGCTGTGTTCTCTCTACCACGTAAAAGAGTCCTAGACAGTAGGTTTCATCATAAAGCACTCTTAAGGGTGTAAATTGGTTTAGGGTGCAATATCGTAGCATGTACCATCTGTGCACTACAGCCGAATGCAATGCATATAAAGCCTATTCAAGTTGCTCAAGGCGATGCCTGCAAGGAGCCCACCATCATTTACTGCACTTACAAAACAGAAAGGAACTGTAGGAAAAAAAAGTGCTCACAGTTTTTTTTTGCCTGCGAGCAAGAAAACTAAACGGAAGGTCAAGCAAATGTAGATCAGGTCGAAAATTTCAACTATGACAGTAATGTATAATTGACACATTATGGTGACCAATGTTGAGCATTGTTCTTTTATCCATTTGAATAAAGACAACAGGGAGGAATAAGTGTTACGGAAGACAATTTGTGCGAAACTAATGGTTTCCTTTGCCTTCACTCATGCATATCGTCATTTCATTATACAAGAGCTCGCCGTGTCTTCACACTATCATGTCATTCTTTTCGCTACATTTCAGTTTTCAGGAAGAACTGCGCGATGATACGTAATACAAAAAAGAATATTAAGCGAATTGTGATTGACTGAACTGGGAGTCATTTATCGAGTTCTTACTGTGCAGAACATGGCGCACATCGAAAGCAGCAGTATTGATATTCCGGACACAGCTGCCTCCACATCGCTCAGGACTAAGCGAGGCAAGATAGTGAGGAGGGAAACCAGAAGTGCCAGTGAACATCATGGAAAGGGCGCGAGGAGATCATTAAGGACATGTCACACAAGGACACGCAGGAATGCTTCGGGTCAGATGCGAAGCAAGCGGAGTTGTATCCGAGGGCGACAGAAGACACCGCCGGGAATGCCGCCATTGTGTTATCCCGCTTAGAATGGCTTCATCTAGTCGTGCTTCGAGCATTCCCATAGCTCCACAGCACTTTCATTTTCCTGTCTGCTTCTCGTCGACGCTTGTTGTCGGAATTCTACCAGCGCCACTTGGGGAGAGCCGCTTGATTGCATCCTCGGCAAGCCTCGGTAAAAATGTGTGTGCTTCTACCTCGCACGTTCCTTTCGTTCGTTGTTTCTTTTTTTCGTGCCCCCATTGTTTTGAAATTTTTTCTTTCTGAAGTTTTTTGCGTCCCCAATGTTTTCAGATTCTTTCCTTCCTAACTTCTGACCATTTCTTCCGTCCCCAATATTCTCAGGTTCTTTCTTACCTCCTAACATTACTTACGTCCCCAATATTATCGGATTCTTTCTTCATTTCTGATATTTTTTGCGTCCCAAATATTGTCAGATTATTTCTTTGTTTCTTGCTTTATTTCTGACATCTTGTGCATCTCTAATATTTTCATACTATCTTTCTGACGTTTTTTGCCTCCGCAATATTTTCCGATAATTTCTTTCTTTATTCCTGTGTTCCTGGCATTTATTGCGTCCCTAACATTTTCAGATTCTTCCTTTCATTCTGACATTTTTGTGCCCCTAACATTTTACAGTGAAGCTGTATATGGCTAGCCGGTTCCTCCGTCCGTCTTTCGCCTGTACGCCAAAAACTCCTCCGGCGCAACCCTGTGCGCATGCGCGAAAAATAAATAGAGGCGCGCGATTGGCTGCGCCAGTGGTGACGTCGTTGCTCTTCGTCGGAACCGAGCTCGCGCGCAGCAGTTTCTCTCCAGGGCCGAAGTGGGTACACCACGCGTCGTATGTACTCCTGAGGAGCAGGCAACTTTCGGTCAGCAACGCCGCGAGCAGAACCGGCAACGAGCTCGTCTGCGCCGTGCCGATGTTGCAGCCTGGACACAAGAACAGGCTCGTGCTGCCGAGCGCAAGCAGCATCTGCGTACTGAGAATCTGGCAGCCTACCAAATCACCGTTTAATTAACCGTTGGGATTAACCCTTGTGTAACCACCAGGGCCGCACGCTTTAGCTTCGCTGGTTGACCATCTGTACGGAGCGCTCGGGCGGTGATTTGCAGATAATTTCTTTCTGACATCTTTTGCGTCCCGAATATTTTCAGATTATTTTTTTCCTTTCTGACTTTCTTGCGTCCCCGATATATTCAGATCCTTTCTTTTGCACTTTCTTCCTCTCTGTCTGACATTTTTAACGTCCCCAATACTTTCAGATTCTTTCTTTCTTCCTTTGTGACCCCCCCCATTTCTTGCGTCCCCGATATCTTCAGATTCTTTCTTTCTTCCTTTCTGACATTACTTGCGTCCCCGATATTTAGAGATTATTTCTTTCTTTCTGACGTATTTTTGCGTCCCCAATATTTTCATTTTTTTTTGCTTTGGTGTCTGAGATGCTTTCGTGCCCAATATATTCAGATTCTTTCTTTCCTTCAGACCCCCCCCCCCCCCCCCCATATTTTGCGTCCCTAATATCTTCCGATTGTCTTTCTCTCGCATTTCCTTACATCTTTTGCGTCTGCTATTCTTTTTAGCTTCGATTTGTTTTGCTTTCTAAAGGACGGTGGGAATGCGAGTAAGGATTCTGCGATGGACGCCGCGAATGCAAAATCTCTGATTCAATGACCGCGTACCCACACACAGAGATAGATAGATAGATAGATAGATAGATAGATAGATAGATAGATAGATAGATAGATAGATAGATAGATAGATAGATAGATAGATAGATAATATATGTGTCAGGATGCGCGAAGTTTGCGTTTTGAGCTTGCTTCTATATTTATACTGCAACTGCAGAAAAAGCAGAAAACGAATAAGTGAAAGAGCAGAAAAGTCGGCAGATACACTTAAGACTTCCTACGTCTTGGAATGCAAAAGCATTAGAGAAACCTTGGTGAAATGTTTCTTAGCGGTAAATATTTAGCACAGACGTGCAGCACTCTAAATTCTCTGTTGCAGTATCTGCATGAAACGGGCCTGTATGCTTACATTTAATTTCGTACTGAAGGGACGTCGCGTGGCAACCCTGTAGCTAAAATAAAGGAGACGTACAGAAATATTTTAACAATAGCGAATTTGATTATTAATCTTCTCAATCAAAAATTCTAAAACCGCAATAAAATTATCACTCTTCTCACTTTTCGACTTCAGTGGCCACATTCGCTAAGTCTTTGTTCATAAGTGATTTTTGCCGCTGGCCGCTAGCCTTCGCTAAAAAGTATTATGTCGGGCAGCGCAAGAATATTCTGGAATTTGCTCTTACGAACAATTGCAACGTAAGAGCTTTCTTGTGAATATGGGCCCTAGCTGATGGCTATATCGAATACTACTACCGCATATTGATTGGTCGTCTTAGGCTGTCACATATGGCGCCTAAGAAGACAGCTTTGAACCCCGTCACAGCTTAGTGACGAAAGGAAGACCTAGAGGTAGTCAACAAAGATACGAAACGGAGGCCGAACTCACCGAGCTTTTTGTTTGCATGTTGCCCGGTCTGCTTCCTTCACTTAATACTATGTCTGGCATCGGCATTGGCTGGATATTTTTTTCCCTTCCGAGCAATTGTAGCGCGTGTGCCATTCGTGAAATAAGAGCCCAGAAGGTGCGGTCCGCAATCTGGCGATGATGGAACGACTCGGACAGGGCCAACCGATCTTCGTTCTTCCTTGCTAGGCCAGGGTACTTAATTAAGGTAGTCACGAGAACCGCGAGAAACGAATCGTCGCACTCATTGGGTAATCACTTGCGGTATGACGCTGCAGAGTCGATCGCCTTCGCCTTTACAAAACAAATGCACTCGCGTGCGTCTTATGCTCACTGTTGTTTGTAAGCAAACCCGGATACACGGTTCGGTGATCACATTGTAACGTATGTGCATCTCGGTGCCTCACAGAATTCGCATCGCGAAGGCACATTCGGAGTCAATGAGACATATCTTTCACAATGGGTGCCGGTTATTAATCGTCGGCTAAGAGAGAACTAAGGTCTTCTGAAGTGGCTTTTTCATGACGTGTAATTTGGGCGTGGTCATTTTCGCGAATAGCGGCGCACTTAGGTTATTCCGTCTTCAACCTGTGGAGGTAACCATATTGCACTCGCCGCGGTGGCGTAGTGGCTTTGGTGTTGCGCTGCTAAGCCCGAGTTCGCGGCATCAAATACCGGCCGGCGGCCGCATTTCGATGAGGGATAAAGCAAGAACACCCGCGCATCGTGCATTTGGTGCACGTTTAAGAGCCCCAGGTGGTCAAAATTAACCGGAAGTCGCCCACTACGGCTTGACTCATTATCATATCGTGGTTTTGGCACGTAATACCCCGAAACTTAATTTCATTAAAACCTATTGCCTTGTGTTATGCTTGCTGTGTCTTGTTGCGAGACAGAACGCTAAGGGTTGAATTACCGGAGTAGCACCGTGCGGTTCTTAACTTTTGAAAGGGGGATCACCTGACTCGTCGCAATTCCTTGTTTCCACCAACTCAATGTCAAGAGAGAGAGAGAGAGCTGGAAAGGGGAAAGGCAGGGAGGTTAACCAGAGGAAAAACTCCGGTTTGCTACCCTACGCTGGGGAGAGAGGGGAGGGGCAGGTAAAGTGGTAACAGAGTAGAGATAAAGAAACAAAGGAGCATATACACACAATCACAATCGGTCACTGTCACCGAATACTGTCATCGCACAGCACAATGACACCTTGTAGCACTATCAACATCTGTTCAGGCTACAGCCGCTTGTCCAATTATGTCGCCCTCGAAAACCGCAACAGTGCCCTCGTCGCCCTCTGCTGCGATGGCTAGTGATGGCGGTATATTAAGATAAGTTCCTCTGTGAGAGGTCTTCGGTCAAAGCGCGCTATCGTGATTGCGAGTGATTTTCTCTGTAAATTATAGGGAGGACAGTCACAAAGAAGGTGTTGAAAAGTCTCAATCCCGCATGAAGTGCCCATAGCAGACCCAGCCACGAAGAGCATGCAGCTTCAGCGGCAAGAGTGAGTGATTCGTTGTGATGACGAGCGGTAATGCTGGTAATTGTCGTATCGCCTGCCTCTCCACAAACAATAGTTTGTTCACCGAGCAAGGGATGCTAACATTAGGTGGTATGAAGGAAGGGAGAAAAATCCGGCAGTAAAACACATTTCATAAAAATGCCTAAAAATTCACTACAGAAAACAAAACAGCGCACAACTCAGACTATAACCCGCACAGAATGCAGCGACATAACGATATCACACAAAGGACACGCAGAATGGTAATACATACATACAATGCCAATTTCAGCAAAGAAGATTATTAAAGTTACTGAACTGAACGCTGTGATCCTTCCTTATCCTAAGTACCAAGCAACTTTTCTGTGCTGATTATCAAAGGTCATCAACGCTGTCTTATGCCTTCAAAGCACATCTTTGCTGTTCAGACTTTGGACAACCAAATAAAGCTTTTTTCATACCTTCCCATCAATGGCCCCACGTGCAACAAGATATACCTGAACGACATACACGATACAATAAAAAAGAAAAAAAAACTCGCATACGCCAATTCTAACCTGGTACGATGAATAAAAGAGTCTATGTCACGGCCAGCCGCAGCAGAAATCACACTGTAAATGGGAGTCAACTCTATAGCGAAGAATGTTAATAGACTTGGAGGCATATCGATAAACTGGTGTTACAGACTTGAATAGCTTTATTCTGATGTTACCATCAGACCTCGTGAATTGAGTTAGTGTGACAGGAGCAGAACTAGGTGCTTCTTCAGCCAATTTCTCGGCTTCAGTGTTTCCTGCTATACAACACGTCCAGGAATCCACTGTAGCAATCATTTATCCCGCCCACCGACGAAAGTATAAATTTAAGAAGCGCGACGCAAGTGGACCAAGAACATCCTTGTTCAGCAAGATATTCTGAACCCCGGCTGCTAAGTGATGACAAAGTTTTCCCTTACGCCTTTAATTAGGCCGTTTTTCTATCAGCTGCTGACATTCGACACTTCCTTCTCCGGAAGTTTTCCTAATAGTCCCTGGTTCTTCTCTCATTAATCAACTTAGAGGTGTTTCCCCCAACCGGCGGAAAGACGAAAAGAGATACAAAGACGCGAAGCTCTGAGAGTTTTCTCGAAGAAGCAGCAGGGCGATGGTATCGCTTGCGCTCACGGCTCTGTACCCGAAAGCCTTATTAAATTAACCGCACGATCGATGAACCAAGATAGCATCGTCCGTGATACATACCGCTACGCTCGCCGCGAGGGCTGTTGCCAATCCTTCCGCCGTCTCCATAAACAAAGTGACTCCTGGCTCCGCCTTGACGCAGCATTGCAACAATTGTCTTGCTTTCCTTTTACCCCGGTTACTTGACGCGAGCAGATTAAGAAGTCCCGCGTGCACTTGAATCTCAGCGTCGCGAAAAGCCCAAGATTATAGAAGGTGTTGCGTCGCGTAATCGGGACAGCGTGGCGTTTAATTAACTCCCATCAAAAGTCATTAGCGGACGAGGCTCAAAGTCATGATATTGTAATTTAAGATATCGGCGGAAGGATGGAGCAGGAATATCTGGGAAGAAAGGGAGTAATTTTTCTAACTACGCGTGCTGATCTTGCGCGGGAGGAACAAAGCTGCACCATAAAGAAAATCAAATGAAAAGCAAGCAGCAAGAAAACCAGGAATAAAGATAAAAATTACATTCCAAATCGGTGACCGCATCCGTATCGCAGCATAACGCAAAAGCGTTCGTGCAGCGTGAATTCGGTACACGAGCGGTCCAAATTAATTCAGAGCCTATCACGACGCCATGCCTTATAACCTGATTGTGGTTTTGGAATGTAAGACCTCAGAACTTCAATTTCTTTTTAGTGTTCCTTGCATAGAATTACAGAAAGCTTCGTAAACCTACCCTGACACACCTGGGTAATGCCTAGTTGTTTTTCTTCATCGCGCATCCTGAATGAGGGTCCTGATAAATTTCAGTGCGTAATGCGTGCACGAAAATAACAAAATCCTCACCTCCTTCTCATCGCCAGTGCGACGGGAAGGAGGTGAGGCTCCCATGCAAGCTAATAAATAGGGATCAAGAAAAGAGAAATTAAGTTGGGGAACATGTGCACAATGAATAACGCCAGCATCAAAATTCTGAATGAAGCCGGAACTGTCCTGGCAGGCCAACACACACAGCCCGCCATTCCGAATACAGTTTTCGTACGACGTCTTATCAGACGTCGTCTGGCGAACTAAGGTGCTTCGCCCGTCTGGTTTATCTGAGCGCACATTGAAGGCGAAAGGGTTGACTGCCGGCCTGCTCCCTCATCGTCCTACCTGCATGCCCTACGTCCTTAAGGTTTCCCTCACCTCTCCACAGAACTTCCCGACTTGGGCTATTACACAACTTTGTCAGTTACCTCTTTCTACACCCCCCCCCCCCTTTGGTCTATGCCCCTCTTTCGTTGGCCTACCTAATGTTTCCTAATGTTTCCTAAGTTTCATAATGAAATGCTAACGAGCGCTCACTCACGTTGCATGCAAACAAGAAGCGTCCAGAAAGGTTTGAATTTGCACAGGCCAGATTATGGCGTGCGTCCAGGAAGCAGAAAAAAATAGCAGCACGAGCCCAGGGCATAAGCTTTGTGACCATCGGCGACGGACAAGTCCTGTTTGGCCAATTCTGATTAGGCAATCGCAACTTACGAAGGGCGCGCTATAGAGCTAATTTATGCGATTTTCGAATAATTTCTCAGAGAGGCGGCATGATCGGAGAGGCACTTTGGCTCGAGATAGCGCGGCTGGTAAAGCCAGGATGGCGTTAGGCACGATTTTCGTGGGTTCAGGAATATTGACCTTAGCAATTGTTTGAGCGTGGTTGGTTCTAATTTACCGGGAATGGGAACAAATCAGTTCTGTGACTTTGATGGCAGCTCTGTGGGGGTAAGGTAGGACTTTAGAACGAAGAAAAAGAAAAAAAAAAGACCAGCGAAATTTGCAACAATGTTGCTGAGTATGCGTAGAGGTTAGCCTCTTAGAATACTGGCTGTTGTTAATATCTTCATATATACGAATCGAACCTGTATATGGCTGCTTGTGTACGCATATCTTCGTGTAACATTACTTATGTACGCTTCGTTCATTTCTAGCTCTGTCCCCAACTTGCATTAGTCAGCGTTAAACAATATAAAACAGCATCGACAAGAATACCTTCAAGCATCGAGGGCCTTATTTTGTGTCCTCCCGATAGCCCAATCTTTCCGGTAAAAAAAAAAAGTATACAAACACCTTTGCGAGGCGTATATAGGCGTTTCCTACCCTCTCATTGTTTCTACGTTATGCGCAATTTCTCTATTTCCTTTCTTGGCCCATCACGCCTCATAAATAGCTACGCATACACTGCGACTGCTGTTAAAATTCTCTCTATCGTACTGATGATTTTGCCACTAGCCAGTAGAACATATTGCAGAAGAAGAGCACCCTTGATCACGCATAAGGCTCTATGGAATGGCAATAGAGCTCGCTATATGAACTGTAAAATAATTTACCCCCTTCAAAGCGAATACGAGTGCACTTTGGTCTATAACTCACAACTTTACACATAAAAGAAGGGTGTAAAACGTGAGTTATAGACCGATTTACGCCTTTGTTCACGTTTAAGGATGTTAATTATTCTACACCGTAACTGGGTGTTTTTTTTTCCGTTACCGTACAACATTTTTTAAAATAATATGTGTGGAGAGAGCATAATTCTAGTCATTGAGCTGGATTACCAAAGAAGGCGGACAATACTTGCACTAGAAAGCAAAATACACAGTCGACTGGTTATCAAAACTTCACTGATTAACTTTCTAACTAACTACATTGCTGCACAATTGCGAATATAAATTTTAACTGGTCAATTCACAAGGCGTATTCACTTCGAACAAATTTTCAGGATGACACCAGTTTCGGCACATTCATTCTCAAAGTGCCCGGCGAAATGCATATAGGTGGTCCAGTTACTTTTGTGCTTAAGAGCACAAAACGGCGGTTTGTTGAAAAAAGCAAGTGGAACAATAGTGCACGTTTGCCGCAAGTTTCACGGCGCACATATAGGAACTCGTGGTATCCTTGGAATTCGTTCCAAGTGAATATCACTTGCAAGTTCGCCGGCCACAATTCGTAAATTGAAACATATGCCGTAACCTAAATAATTGAACACATAATTAGTGAATTTCTCTCAGTTAGTCGATTATGTATTTCGATTTCTTGTGCGAGTTATGCACGGTGCGTCGAGTTACCTAGCTCAAGGACTACAATTACGCCATTTTGTAAAAAAAAAAAGAAATTGAAAATTCTTTAAGATGTAAAAAAAAAAAAAAAACACCCCGTATTTAGCAAGATGACTCATTGTAGGTGGGTGTACCGGCGATACGTTTTTTTCACCTTCACCTTTTATTTGATGACTGAGACGTCAGACGATATGCGAACGTACGCTTGTACAACTAGATTCGTAATGATGCCTAGCGCGCATCGCTTATTATTGCGCACTCTTCCAGAAGTACGGTTCTCATTTTCATTTTTTTTCCTGCGGCCTGATAACGCACCTCACACTTTGTGTCTACATGTTCTACGTCACTTGCTGAGCCTAACCCATCACTAGTTTCTCGCTTTCCAAGGTTGTCGTTTTGGACAACCGAAATGGCCCCGCGACTGGCCGCTCGAGGCACTTTGCGTGTACTGGCGGGCTTCATTCACGCTCGGAAAAACACTTTTAGGCAGCACTTATTGAGCAAGACGGAAATTACGGAAACGTAATTACGGTAAGATGGCTTCCTGTTTTTGCGCGCTTAAACTTTGGAGCAGTCTTGCATATTCCATTAAGTTGTCAACTACCTTGTACTCTTTCAAATATGAACTCAAGAATTATTTGCTGTCTGATTAATTTCCTACAATGTTATTTTGCTATTTAGAAGCTGTGTAATTACCGTTGATTGTGCATCTTTCCTCTTCCTTTTGTCTTTTATGTGTGTCGCCACCCAGTTACTTGGTTATATTTTGCTTATTTTATAATTTGTTTCTCTGCTCTGTATTCCATTTTATTTTTTTTATATAACTTCTAATTCAAGGGTCCCGGTGCAGTCTCTGACTTTGGGACCCTTGTCTGTAACCAATTTTTTGTAACAAATTGGTATGAACGAATAATAAACTGAAACTGAAAACTGAAACACAAACCTGTATCGGCGGTTTTTCAATTTGCTCTGCAATTTCTCATAGACACTTTCATCTAACTACAATGTTTGAGAAGTTGATTAAATTATGAATTATTAAGAAGTTTGTAAAAGGCTGAACGCAAAAAATAATCTGAATATATATAAGCCGGTCACCTGCAGGACAATTCTAAATGCCTGCTTAATTGCAGCCTAGATGAACTCCAGAGTCATCAATGCAAGCTAATCAGCTCTTATTTTGCACCAGGCATCGGATTCGTTTGCTAAGGATGTGTGCAACCACCCACAAAGGTATATAATTGTTTTCAAGCCACGTTAGCGTTAATGAAACAGCTGGCCACCGGTTTTTTAGCCAAAGCCATTCTTCAAATAAAAGAATCAGCGAAGCTACAATATTGGTGACCATAGCGAAAAACGAACTGGTTGAACAAAAGTGCTTACAAGCTGTCTCAAAATAATTTACAGCGCACTGCGCATTCACAGTCTTAGTGGCTCGTATCACTTTGAGAAACAGAAATAACTGCCTGAGTATCAAACGAACCATTGCCATAAAACGCCATATAGAGGCTTGAGATCATTATTGCACCGTTTGTACGCAATAAAATTTTTAGTTAATCAAGTCGATTCTGAAAAGCTCAGTTACTCATAAAAGCGGTCAGGAACTGCTTTGAAATTTCCTGCGAGCGTTTTGTGCTTTGAATCAACTTTACGCGACCTTTCTCACTACGCATGAAAACGTGTTTGATCCCCCCAACTCCAACCGCAGAAACCTGCAAAGCTAGCCACAGAAAGCACGACACCACAAAACGCACATAAGGGCTTCAAATCTATTCTACCGCGCGAAAAATACGTCCGTCCATGTATACTCTCATCTCTTCTTGGGTCATCAAGTGCAGTGCCGACTGCTATGTTGCTGCTTTATTCCGCAGCAGCCTTTGCTTCGCCATCGCCATGTTACTTGGAAGAGTGGCCAGAAACTATCTTAGGATTTGCTCGTAGTCATGTCGCCTTTGAGACAATTTGGACATTGTGAATCGACTTACGCGACCTTTTCTGCTTTACTTAAGAAATTGGAGCTGCGTCACCACTTCTGTCATATCGCCCGGCAACAGCAGCGCACCAGTCCACCGCGGTAGAGTTGACAACCAGGCAACACTTACGATGTTTTGTTTTCGCTTCCTATATACACTTGCGCACTTGAATTTCTATTACACGTAAAGTTGTTCTTAAGTGAGTTTTGTAAATTCAGCCCCTTGTCTGTCCGCTCTCGCATAACCAGACCAAAAGAAAGCGAGTGACTCTCGCGATTCTTCACAAAATGACGGGCGTGCCATTCTTTTTTTTCTTTCTTCTTCACCATGTTTCACTCTCTTTAGTGGTAACTGTATGCTTCAGTAATCAACAACCAGGCCATGAAGAAGCTTTTATGAAGCCCAGGAAGCACCGTTTGTGCTGTTATAAAATTTCGAGAACGGCATGTCCGAGACTTCCAGTGCGTTGCGGTTCGCTCCTGCGGGCATTCATTTTTTTTTTGTTTGCAGCACAGACTCGTATAGCTGGTCGTACGAACATGTTTGTTTCGCAGACATACAAGACGCGGAAATTACCTGGACGCTGCACCTGCGCTCGCCTCTATCGCAACCTTGCATCGTTGCTGCCACAGGAGACGCACGCTGCCCTGTCGTGCCACCCGAACGAAGCAAGATTGCGTTTTGTGCTGCAGGAGGCGCGGGCCAATATTCACCGAAGCTGGAGGGACTGTTTCATTTAGGCTCATGTCTTCTTCGCAAAGAGGCTATTACTCTTCATTCTTCGCAGGCAGCGCTGGGCGACTTGATCTCTGCGACGAACCAGTAGCAGTGGCAGCAATGGGTGCGCAGGTTTATTACACAGGCTTGGCCGCATGCGCGGTCTCTTGCTTTAACTCCGTTCGCATCCCCCCCTCGCTTTACGCACACACACACACGCAAAAAAAAAGGAAAAGAAAAAATATTTCGTGAACGAGGCGCGTTACCTCTTGCGAACTACAAGACTGACATCTTCCTGCCGGCGGCGGGGAAAGAACGGTAAAGGAGTTGTGTCCCAGGTGGCCCGTGTCGGGAAACATGGCAGACGCCGTCCTACAAGCAAAGTATTGCTTTCTCGATGGCCCTGCTTTACGATGCCGTAAATCTCGCCAAAATAAGGGGCAGCGTAGCAGTAGACAGGACACTGCAGGCACCCAGTTTCCCGAGTTAGTAGCCCATGTGTGCATAATCATGGCGGCGCCAACCAACTTCAATGTTCGACCACTTTCGCTCAGACTTGTGGCGAGATATAGGGATAGGCCAAGTAGTAGCGAGGAAAATGAGGAAGCGGGGGCTGTTGGGTGTACATGGCTCGTGGTTACGTACACAAGAGTATCTGCACCAGGGGCCGTGATTTTGCTTGGATAGGAGCGGCTGTTGCCAGGCACGTTTAAAAGAGAGGTATTCACTGCGGAGAGAGAAGGGCCTTCATCCAGCTGTGGAGGTAAATAGGCTGTTGCTACTGCGGACGATACTGACGATAGTGATACTGACATTCTAGTTGTTCAAGCGAAACTTTCTTTGCCTACCCTCCCTAGTTTGGCGTGGTTATTGGTACTGCAACTGCGGCTGCTGCCTGGTGCTGGGTTGGTATGCGAGGGGGTATGAAAAAGAATAGAGGCTGGCCTGTTTTGAAGAAAATAATTTGTACGTGTGCATTCAAACGCTGACACTTTAGAAGTGGTCCCCTTGCACAACAATACAGCGCTGCCAGCATCCATGCCACATTGCGAATATATGCTGACGCTCTCTTACAGAAACGGGTCGAGCACCCTTCTGCAATTCAAGCTTGACTTAAAGGGAAGCTGAAACACTTTTCGAAAAAAATGAGTTCTCTGCGGCATTCTACAGTTTTGAGTCCCCTGAACACGAATATCTGGTTCAAAAAGGACGGAAACAAACGCAAGCGGCTGTTTTTTCAAGAAAACGCGCACCAGCGCCTCAGGGCATCGCGCGAACGCCGCTGTTGCCCGTGATTGGTCGGGGCCGCTGTGACGTCCATCGCGGCAGTCGCCGGTCGGCACCGCCGTTTCAGAGCGTACCACGCTGTTTTGTTCTGGCTTCATAGCTGAGTTGTAAGCATTATGGAACGTTCTCGCTGTCTCGGACAGCTTGTATTCTCGCCGTACATGTTCGAACCGACAGCCGATACGGAAAACGATGGCGGCAACGGCGGTAACGGCGGCAATGACGATGTTGAGTGTGCCAAGCGAGAGCGATTTGTGCACCTTCTCGCGCGTTGGAAATCTTAGCTGGTACGTATGTTTTTTTTTTCGTGTAGCTGCACGTTCCAATGACGGGAGAAAAAATGCGCTAAAGTGTCACTGGGACCTGGCTGCTGGAAGAATGCCGAAGCACTAACTTCTCATTAGATTGTAAACACGGGTGCAATTCCGTGATGTCAAGCACCTTGCCGCTGCTTGTCTAAAGTCCCGTGGTTTTTTTAGTGTTGATACACAATCGCGAACATAAGTGCCGCGTTTCAAAGCGCGCACATGCAGTGCTGCGAGGTACAGTCATGGAAGTTGCTTATCATATACATCCAGAGATGGCCAGAGGTATTATATGTGCAATATTCAGACTATGGTTCGACGACTTTGCGATTGTGGCTCGATCAAGAATCGGTATGCGTGCTCCATGCTAGTGTTGACAAAAAGATATTAAGCAGTTTTAGCACCGCCGTGTGGTAAACACGATAACTGCAACCGTACGTCGAATGTCACTAGACAAGCCTATATTCCATTTCATACCTCAGATGCAACGCTGTGGAAGCTACGCACGAAGTCCCGTCACCAAAATTTATTACTGCGCGCGTTTCCGTCTATGCTTCTCAGCGTGCCAGCGGCGTTTGCTCGCGCGAGCATGCACGTGAAGCTACCACGACGGGCAGTCTGTCTGTCTGTCTGTCTGTCTGTCTGTCTGTCTGTCTTTAACCGCTTTCAGGCCAACCTGGACCACTGGTAGTCCACGGTCTAGTGGTTAGAGCTGTTATGAGGGAACCGGGTTTTAAATCAATCTCCACGCCACCTTGCTTTGCAACCATTGCATATGTGCTGCTCGTCACATAACCCGTTTAACGTCAACCCTTGTTACTGGGTGTGTGCCACTAAAGCCTCGCTCTTCGATTTGAATATCGTTCACCCTGACTTGGGTCACTGGGTATGCGAAACTTATGGTATCTTCGACTGGTCGCCTGCATGCCCCGAAGCAGAGTCGGGTAGATCGGTCGTTTCCCGAGCTCAAAGGTAAGGGGCAAGCGCGCAAGCAGAGCGTGCGACTCGCTCTCGAAGGAAGAAATTGCTGATGCGAAACCACGTGACTACTGCCAACGTCCGATGTTTCGCCTATCCAAAGCTCCCGGCGCTGCCGGAAAAACCGGCGGACGTGCCGGCGGGACGAACGTTCGTCGAGACGCCAGCATGCAGTGGCCTAGGTTGCCAAGGTTACGGTGGGCCGTCGCCAACAGCAGCGACGCGGCGCTGCGATGACGTTTCAGTCTCGATGACTGCTCCGACGACAGGGCTCTGAGCGCCTCAGAGCGCTCCAAGATAGAGGAGAGCAATCGAGAAGAACCAGCCGAACGCAGGGCGCGCACCCTCTTTCAACCAGCCGAAGACAACGCCGCTCGCGAGAGCGCTCCAGAGTGCTCAGAAACGACCAGCCGAAGATAGCATAAGTATGCGCCACGCTACAGTGAACCTTCCTGATGGCTATTTGGGCCACCGGTTAGGTGCCGCGCTTTTCTATTTCACGCCGTCTTGGGTTGTTAAGACACTAGGCTTGTTTCACTGGGTACGTGGCTCTCTTCAATGAACGTTTTTTGCGCCGACTTGTATCACTAGGGCGGAGTAGCGGGGCTACTCCACTTTCTTTCTCATCTCCTTTCCCCATCCCTACTGGAGAGGCCCGGGGGGGGGGGCGGAATACCTGCTCGGCTGCTCTACCTTGGAAGCTCAACGTTCCTTGGTCGCGCGCGACTGGGCTGCGGCCATCTCCAATGGCGTGCCGGACTAGGGGATGCCAGTCAGGCGCACAGCAAGCAACTCTCTTATTAACACTTTAAATAATGTTTCTACCACCAACACCCTCCAGCGACAAAAAAAAAAAAAAGGCCTCATTGTGGTGAAGTCGAACCCGAGTCGAAAAAGCTTTAGCTCGGGTACTCCTATCTAAACACACGTAAAAGGAGAATTCGTTTTGCTCGGCAACCTGTGCACCAAATTTGACGAGGCTTGTTGCATTTAAAACAAAAACTTAAAATCTAGTGACTGTTTGTTTTCAATTATCGATTTATGTCGTCAATTTTTTATTGAAAATTGGCGAAAATAAAAAATTTTCCGAGAACGAAATTATCAAGTTTACAACTCTGTAACTCAACAACGAAAATTGATAATACAATTCCGTGAATTGGATCTAATAGTACACCTAAAGCGGACAAAATTGACATGTTACACGTGAATCTAAAAAAATTTAGTAATATGGAAATATAGTTCTTGCAGAACCCTTGCAAACAACGTAACCAATTCACGTAAGATATAAAATGATGTGTCGAATTTGTCCGCTTTCAATGATCTAATGGATTCCGTTTACAGAACCGCGATATCTAATTTTTATGCAGAGCTATTAAACCGTAATTCGTTCTTCTATTTTTTTCAAACTTTCGTATTTTTGAAACTCTATTAAACAAAATTCAGGACCTAAAAAGAAATTCCGCTACCAACAGTCATTAGAATTGAACTTTCTCTCTGAAAAGCAACAAATTTTATTAAAATCGGCTCAGGGGTTACATCAGAAAAACGTATTTCCGTTTTACATGCATTTGAATAGGCCGCGTCGGAGTTGGGCCCGAGCTAAAGCTTCCTCTTAAGACAGTTTTGTTTAAATATGAATGTTACACACGCGCCACACGGGGACTATGTTGCGGCATCGCTAGATGGGGCAGCGTGCCCTGAGGAACGCACGAGAGGGCATTCCGGCTACATACACGCTTTATACATGGTGCGTTTCGGTGGTTGCAATACGGTGTGTCGATAGCGTTGTTTGAAGTCTAATTGCAGTAGCGTCTACATTCAGCGTGAGACGAGTTCTGCCAGAATTCTTCTAATTTTTGGGAAGAGAGTGAAATCAGCGGGAGCCTAATCTGTCGTATATAGGGACAACGAGGAAGGGAAACCATGTTGCTTTCGGCGACAAACTCGGGGTGAGGCCGGAGTGATCTGTGACAGGGTGCATTATCGTCGTGCTGCGTCAATCACCTCGCGCGCACCAGGTTCGGGTTGCTTTCATCAAACGTCCTCTGTCAGGCGCTTTAATACTAGCCGTTCGGCGCGGATTCTCGGTGCAAGATACCGTGAATGCCTAAATAGACCACGAGCATGTACTCTCTCAAGCTCCTGACTTTCCTAGCCTTTTGTTTCTTTTTTAAGTCGTGGATGCATCGTGCGGGAAGCCTGCAACGATTGTTGCTTCTTCTCAGTATTGAACGCGAACGCCTAAGTTTCGTTTATAGTGACGATCCTCAACATGAAAGACGTGCCCATTTGTCTGGTTTTTTCAACAATAAAAAAAAAAAAAACTTCGAGGCAATAGAAACGGCAAGGTCGACCGAATTAGGTTGCGAAACTTCTGGCGAAAAGCGGTCCAGAAACAATTGTCACGGATACTTGCAAGGGGGATATGGGAAGAGCGATTGAAGCGTGATTATGTAAGGAGGGAACAAACATTGGGAACAAAAAAATCGTTTTTTTTAATTAACACGAGACACAGTTTGATTCCATTCAACTGGAATGAAATTCCTGATCAATGTTATATACCTGTGGCAAGGAAAGGAAATACAACTCTCTTCTACTATTAACAACAAATGCTTCTTCTCGAGCGCCTGCTATAAGAGAGGGCGTTCACGCCGTTGTCAATCGCAACGCAATACATTTCTTCTAGTACTCAGAAAGGCACGGTCGTAAAGTTCACCAGCTTCGAGCTAGTACGAGGACTCCTGACATGGCAAGTGCCGAAGTTTAGCAACAAATATGACTGATGTGTCTGTGTGCACTGATTAACCGAAAAATTTGCGCCATTTGGAAGAACTAGCCGCTTAGATCAGTGATAAGCAGAGCACTGTGCTGTTGGCAAGCAACAAACGCGCGCGCGCGCACGCACGCACGCACGTGCACACGCGCACACACACACACACACACACACACACACACACACACACACACACACACACACACACACACACACACACACACACACACACACACACACACACACACACACACACACACACACACACACACACACACACACACACACACAAACGCGCGCGCGCGCGCGCGCACGCACGCACGCACACATGCACGCACGCACGCACGCACGCACACAAACGAGAGCGCGCAAAAGAAAGTGCAAAGTAGCCTAAAAACGCAGCCGACTAGTCAGCCTGATGCAATAAAGACAGTATACAGGCGGAACCGTAAAGAAAACGCAACCGGGTGTTCATCGACCGAATATCCCAAAAGCGAACCCCCAACCTCTTCGCCCCCCCTCCTTTGAGAGCCACTGTCATGTTGACTCTGACTCCGGGTCCCTTATTCTTATTTTTATTGCCACAAGTGTCTATTCTCTTTTCCTACGATTGGAGGAAGGGTGCGTTTCCAGTGTTTGCTAGCAACGGAACCACGGTGGTGCTTGTAGCTGTTCAAGGCGTTTTCTAAAACGCGCCTCGTTGAGCACTAAGCAATTCAAGCAATCCCATCTCACGAGCCCGCCCCCCTCCCCCCAACGCTTTATCTCTATATTTTGCTGAGAATCTGTATCTTGGCGTTATTTGGCAATCGAAATGGTTATCTTTTCTTCCATTCGAAAGGAACGATCTGAGTGCTCGATCTGCCAGACCTGCGCCCGCATTCATTCATGCACGAAGCAAACTGCACAAGTTTATTCCTTCATCTTGCATGGCCCCCAGTCGCGGTCTGGTAATAAATATGTTTAAAATAATACAGTAGAAACGTATATAGTTTCGGTAAACAAGTACAAACATGCAAGCGACTTTAACGAGCGCTGTATGCCTGAGCTGTATTGACCGTGTTCAAACCGAAGCTAGGCGCGCAACATCGCTTCTTCCGAGCTCGCCTGGTGCAAGAGAAAACTGCTCGCCCTTATTCCATTCCGTAATATTCATACGTGGCCTACCTTTTTTTTTTTCGGAATATTTCTTTCTCTAAGGTTTTATCGCACTTTTGCTTCAACTGGTGAATTCCTAGCTTCGCCGTCCTTAGCGAAACGACGATGGCCTTGGCATTCTAAGCCGCTCCTACAAGGTTTCCTTTGCGCTTAGCGAAATGCTTGGGGAGCTCTTGCTGTAGACTCGTAAGACTTCAGCGTAGAAACGGGGACGGCACGCGCTGAGCCTCGAAATAAGCGAAGCGCCGGTATAGCGGAGACGTCGTGTAAAAATCATAAAAAACCAACGCCGACATAACCATCATAAAATGCAGCGTCGGCATAGCGGAGACGTCAAGTATAATCAGCTCCCGCATGCAGTTCGTACAAAGCATAAAACTCGCATAAAAAGAGGAAGGCGCTCCAACTCACGAGCATATACCCACCGTGCCTTCTTGGGCATGCAGCAGCATTATTTATTATTTCCAGGATGCTTTTACGCCGCGCTGTGAGCAGCACGCGAACGTGTCCATGCAACCTTAGTGTTTCCTTTGAGTAACTTTTACCGAAATTTTAGTCTCGTGAAAACTCCTCGCTATTCCCGGGAGTTCAACTCTAAGCAGGGCACCCCGTGTGATACACCGTGAGTTATCACACTACGTCTCTAAGAAAGTTCATGATGGCCCGGAATGCTGTGAAAACATAGCGGCGTAATATGGAGTAATCTGGGAGGAGCCCGTTTCGAGACCTCATCATGTAGCGAGCAACATGGAAGCCCTAACGACATACGCTACGCGGTACAGTTTATGGTTATGGAGTCGTTACCAGCCAGTAACAGTTTGACGGCAGGAGACGCTAGCAAGACACGCATGATGAGCAGCGCTTTCTGAAACACATACCTCGAAAGACCATTTGAAGTAGTCTGTTGCGTAATGCTAGAGCAGAGTGCAAATTGTAGCGTGCTGGTGGGGACTGTTTAAGTCAGCACGTGCTGATGTTTAAAAAAAAAAGAAAAAAGAAACACACGCGGAAATAAAAGAGGAAACTGAGAGCTCCTTCATGTAAACAATTTTCTTGTAAGGATGTAGCAGGGCATGCGACGCACCCAGTCGAGTCTCACGCACATCTGCGGATTAGATGTCAGCTTTACTCGAGGATGTGTAAGCCTCGCGACTTACACGCGGGTTCTTCTGAGTGTTATTTTCAGTGAAGCATGTGCTTGTTACTTACGCCCTAGTACGGCGCGCGAAGGAAGGGCATTGGCCACTCTAGCAGCGTCATTTGGCAACATACAGTTGACTGAAGCAGTCCTTTCGTGCTCGATATTTCACAGCTATAGGTGTTATTGACTCACTCCCGCACTCGTTTTGATGCCGGCTGGTGTCTGCTGCCGTCCGTCGCAGTAATCTCCAAGTGCTTTACGACATAGTAAATAAAAAAAATTACGGCTGCCTGAGTGAATTTGAGCCCTTGTCTCGCAGAATTGTTATCGGAGGTTTTACCGCTCATTTACTCAGTTTAATACATGGGGAGCCACCGCCAAAGCACTATAGGAACATACATATGATGTTAAGGCAGACAGACACATGAGTCTAACAAAAAACATGCAGTATTGCAACTGCCATTACGCCGCTTACGCACTACGCATGTACAGTACAGCTCTACGGGAAAACGGCATTGCAGGCTCAGGAGCCTTCCGACTTTGCCAAAGACCGCGTATTGCCAACGAGATCGCTGTGTGAAATGGCGGGCGCGTTGGACCTTTTATTTCATACAAAAATCACGCGGATGAGCGAGAGCAGAGCGCCCAATATTGCTCGGCCCAGTATGTATGTACACCTGTAGCTGCGAGGCTCGCGATTACAGCGCTAGCTTATCAGCCAACGCGTCCAACCAAAATTGCGCTTTACTTCCGGTCCGGCTTTTATGCAGAGCGAGCTGCGAACGCCGTAATCCGTGCAAAGTCTGCGCGCACCGCGCACCGCACGCGGCGCTCAAACCTCGGCCGCATCCCTTGTCCCTTGTTATCGACCGCCTCCATTTTTCACAGAGGCACCTCATTCCTCCTCATTCTTTAGACTTTACTCTTTCTCTCGCTCACCGCACAGTCCCGCCTTTACGTAATCTCGAGAAGCCGTCAGGGTCGCAGCAACGACGGACTTTTCTCGCTGCAAAAATATTAATGAGGAAGCGGCAGCAGAGCACTCGGCTTGTGGAAAAGGAGGAGGAGGAGGAGGAGGGAACGGGCGCGCCTCGGCGTAAAAGCCGTCCTCGTAGGCCAGCTTATCACGCATTTCCGGGAATCAGAAATGACTCGCGGCGGAGACGTGCCTTTGAGCGCAGGGTGGCCAGCGGCAGCGGCGAGGACTAAATTGTGTTTGGCCGTGTTTAATGAGGCGACCGCGGCTCACGGAGGACGTGCGTGTGGATTAGTGGGCTGCGCGGTGAAGTCGCCTTTCACCAAGCATGAACGGAAGACTTTTTTTTTGTGTGTGGTTGTTGCGGGGAGCGTCGGTTGGAAAAACAGCCGGCGATTTCACATTACTAGCACCGAAAGGCAGCTAGCCGTGTGTGATCAGTTTGGCGCCGGACGGATGGGGATGTGTGCGGGGGTGAGGAGGCTGCAGCACACGAGACGGCGTTGTTACTACGAGCTGGAGTGATGATGCTTAAGCGAACTTCGTCTTTTATATTGTGGAGTCAGATAGCGCGGCGTTGGTGGGGAAGGAGGCGCCATGATTATGTACTTGCTCTAGTAACTATCCCGTAGAGATTCGTTTTAAGTGTTTGTGAGTTCGTGTAGACCCAGTTTTTAAGAAACGGAAATTAGTACAGTGGATGTGGTTGCTCCAAATCCATTACGCCTTGTTCAAGCGCCGTGCCACGAAAGTATATAGTGTGCCGCAATTCATCAGAATTTAAACGTGCGTTTAAGTGGAGTTTCTAGGCTAACGTATTAAGTCAGGCAGGAAGTTACTGAGCTGAATGTGCAAGTTTATAAGAAGTTAATCCTTAGCTTAAGCTTCTACACGTGCGCGAAACAGCAATCACCAAATTTCTAAACACGCTGCAGTATCTTGGTCGACATAATGTTGACTAGTAAAATAGTGGCTAAAGTTGTGAAGCTCATAAGTTGATCGTTAACTTCAATAAGAAAATAAATATACCTACAGAGCTGAGCAAAATTCGTGGAGCATTTTTTAAGCGTTTGCGACTGGTTACCACCTACGCAAAGAAACACAAGCATGCAAACAAACAAACAAACAAACAAACAAACAAACAAACAAAGAAACAAACAAACAAACAAACAAACAAACTAAATAACTAACTAAACTCTCTGAAACTCTGGGTGCACAGGTGGAAAAGGTTAATTCTTCTGATCTGAAGTCATCCTCGGCCACATATACAATGAAATACCAACGATACAGTGCGCACATTTATGTATGCAATTTTGCAGCATGATTAGCATTGAAAATAACTGGCATTCATGGTACCTAACCGAGCACATTGTCGCACCTGGATGGCTACAAGGAAACGATCTGATCTCGAAAGTAAATTGTATTGGGACCTGTAGCTCGAATTAGCTTGCACTTGCCATTTACATGAAACCGTTATCTTTCTGTGCCGAATCTTTTCTTTTTGGTACGATATCACCAACAGTCTAGTGCAAGACATAAAGTAGAATTTTCAGCAACACCAGGTCATATTCACTTCTGAGAAATTACAATTTTTTATTGCGGTCGCCGTTGGCTTCACTGACGTACTGTCCTCACAGAGCCGAGTATAAGTTCACCTTGGCGCAACATTATAAAACAATACCCTTAAAATTACTGTGAATAACGCATGTAACGTGCTACAACTTCTTAATGCTGTGTTATTGATTTTAGTAGAAAATTAGAACCAACAGAACATTTATAGCATATCTTGTGCACGGCGCTTATTTTCAGCTTCACTTTGTATGTGCACAGACTACAGCTGTGGCGCAGTTTCGGATAACTTTGGGGATATTGTTAGAGCTGGTAGCAGCGGTATGGTATGGTATGGTATTCCTTATGCGATGGCGCACACCCACTGTGGGGGATTGGCCAAGATTTGGATGAAATTAGGCTATCTTTATTAATAAACTGGAAATGGTAAAGCTAACTGGAGGAAATGAACAAAAATAAAATGTTTAAGAATTCAAGACAATCTCTTTGTAGCAATTATAAAATCCTCCACGGTTGAGCAAATATCCCTGTGGCACTGTCCAAGAGAGGAGGCTCCTAGAGAAAGGATATTTATAATTGAAAAGCTCAAACCAAGCTGTGTAAATCTTGATTCTAGATTTTTTCTTAAAGAAGTGAAACGGCGGCAGAATATGAAAAAATGATCTATTGTTTCATCTTCTCCACAGACTGGGCACAGAGGGGAGGGCACCAGACCTGCCCTGTGACGATAGAAGTTTAATTTTGGTATTCGACAACGTAATTGGGTAAAGATGACTTCAGTTTTTCTGGTGTGAAAGGAATTTTTAGGCCAAGGGAATAGGAGGTGTCGATATTCTGAAAAATTTGCTACAGCTGGGTTCAAGAAGTCTTGAGTAATTGTATATCTCCTGAATCTAGTAGTCGTCAGGTAGGCTATTGTAGGAAGTAATGGTAATACAGGGCCACTGAGGGCCGCTCTCGCGAGACTGTCAGCCATTTCATTCATGACTAATCCTTTATGTCCAGGCACCCAAAGCAATCTAATTAAATTTATGTGGGCAGGCACTAGAAAATGAAATGTACGTAAAAGGTTAGTGACACCATTTGCTGTGAGCGAGGAACATAAGGATAAAGAATCTGTTATAATTACTACCGCCGATGTTGACAGATTTAGTTTGCGTAAGGCTAGGACTACAGCCAGAAATTCAGCCAAAAATACGGAATAAAAGTCCGGAATCCTGATTGCAAATGACCAGTTTAGAGAGGGAGAGAAAATGCCAATTCCAGATTTTTCTTCACACTGTGAGGCGTCTGTCGCAATGACCGTACTTATAGCTAAACTCAATAAATGATCCTGTAATAATCCGTTTAATATATTATAAGGGAGATGTTTTGCATTATTTGGGTAGATGTCATCAAATATAATTTCTAGGTTCTCTCGCACATCACAAATAGGCGGTACCTCCCAGAGACGTACATTTAAGGGATTTATCAATGTTTGTACGAAGACGACCTGTGGTGTATGAAAACGATGCCAGTGTACTCCGAAGAAAAGTGCAGGCTGAGAAATGAATATGTATTTAAATCTTCTAATAGGGGATTCATACAATTTCAAGACTGTTTGCACCGTCAGTAACCGAAATCTACACAATATTGAAGGCAACCTGACTTCTTGGTGTAATATGTTATTGGCAACATATTTCGGTAATCCGCAACACAGTCGTATGGCTTCCCGCTCAAGTAGAACAAGGGGACGTAATTTATAAGCTGGGGCACCAGAAAATAAAACACATCCAAATTCTAAAATGGGCCGCACATACATCTTGTATATCATTAAAAGTGGATCTCTCCGCATTCCGGACCGACTATTGCACAGCTTACGTAGCATACCAACTGCTCGTACTCCTTTTTTAACGATATGGTCAATATGGCCGAGCCAGTTGAGGGAACCGTCATATACTACACCTAAGTATTTCACCGACTCCACTTGAGGTATAGTCTCGAGGCGATAGGATATCGATATATTAACGGGATTGTTAAGAGGGAAAACCAATATCGAGGATTTTCTAACGTTAAGTGAAAGGCGAATTTGGTTTAACCAGGTTTCTATGGCGTTGAGGTAGTTTTGCAGTCGATAATATAGAGAGTGAATATCACTGTCTGATGCGAAGAAAGCAATGTCATCCGCGTATACGTATGTTTGTACATCTTGATGAAGAGGAATGGAACACATCAGAATATTAAATAGTAATGGTGAAGTGACAGCTCCTTGAGGAACACCTCGTGATTGATTATATATACTCGAGGAAACGCCTCTCAGACTGCAGTAAAATGTTCTTCCATCTAAAAATTCACCAATCCAGTTTGAAAAATAATTTGGGATCTCCATATTTCGCAATATATCTAATAAAATTAAGTGTTCTACACTGTCGTAGGCTTTGGAAATGTCTAATGTCACAAGGGCACATATTTTCCTCTGTCGCCGTGCTAATTTTATTCTACTTTCTAGGTCCACGTGAGCATGCCAAATTGAACATGATGGTCGGAATCCAATTTGGCAGGGGCTAAGCAAGTCCTTGTTCTGTATAAATTTAAGCATGCGGGCATATAGAATTCTTTCAATTAATTTAACCAAATTTGAAGTTAGCGCAATTGGCCTAATGTTATCTATTTTATATCCTTCCCCATGATTTTTAAGAATAGGGATGATTTTAGCAATTTTCCACGCAGACGGAATCCATGAGAAGCAAATTGAGTGATTTACAATAGCTAAAAGGTCATCGGGAGCTTCCTTAAATAAATTTCTGAGCATAGTAGATGTTACCCCATCCACACCGGGAGCTGAATCTGGAAGTCGCTCCACGATTTCAGCCAATTCTAACATGGAGATTTCTGTAAAATCATCTGATGCCCTTCGTAAGCGAGAACCACTTGGCAAGACAGAAGAAAATCTAATTTCTAATCCCTTCGCGATTTCTTCTAGTGATTGTTTCATTTCATCGCTACTTAAGATTATAGAGTCAATATTAATTTGACGCGGAAGAATTTTTCTACCGCGGAGAAAACGGAACAATGCACGCTTATTTTTATTGTTAGATAAGAAATCAAAATGCTTACAGTCGAATTCATCTTTGGCTTTAGCAACTGTATGTTTAAAGACAGCTCGAAAAAATTTATAGTCACTCCAATTTTGGGGACTCTGGTTATGCAATAATTTTTTCCAAGCAGCTTTTCTCTTTCTGTAGTCTCGAGTGCATTCTTCATTCCACCAAGGACTGTAAGAATTTCTTTTATTCAATCCAATCTCAAATTGAGCCTTTTTTTGAGAACTTTCCAAAGCGGAACAGATAATCGTGGTTTTTTGTTCTGTAGGCGCATCAGACAGAGATGAAAGAACATTTCGTAAGCATTTTTTAAAAATGTTGTAATTTATGAAGGTTCGAACCTGAACACCTATAAATGTTACCGGGCGTGCAACGTCAAATACTATCGGAAGGTGATCACTGCTTGTCGAACAATCAATAGTCGACCAAGAAGTTACGGAGAGACTCGGGCCAGAGAATGTAAGATCTAGTGAAGAGTAAGATCGGCCTCTAACAAACGTAACAGATCCGGAGTTTACACACGTGAGGCGATTGTCCAACGACCAGTTCCACAATCGGGTGCCGCACAAATCTGTTCTTAAACCCCATGAGATATGGTGAGAATTGAAATCACCTGAGATCACAATGTCACGTCCACAAGAGTTAAGAACACTATCCAGTGTGCTAGTGTCCTGTACGCCAGATGGAAAATATGCATTAACTACGGTAAAAGGAGAACATCCCGGGAGAACCAATTTTATAGCTAGGATTTCACACTCTGGAGTAGAAACTTGAAATGAAATTTTAGCCTTATGGCAAATTTTAGATGAGATAAGTGTAAGTAATCCGCCACCTCTTGTAGGACGGTCTAATCGAAATGACCTGTAGAATTTCAGTTGAAAAGATTTCTCAGGTTTTAGCCACGTTTCTTGTAACATAATTAAATCAGGATTTAGTTGAGAAGTTAAACAAGTTAAATCTACTGATGCAGAATATAAAGAGCGGCAGTTCCACTGAAGCACTTTTAGTGATCCTATTTTTTGGAAAGTGCCGCAGTCGAAACTGCCTTCTGCAGAATGTTATCCTTTAGAACAACACTGGACTGACTTTTCTTCGCCTTTGAGTGAGGACCGGGGGAGGAGTCTTCACTAATAGACGACATGGTTCTTTTATATGCTCGAGCATTTTGTTCTACCTCTGTCATCTCCAAATCTGTATTAATCAGATTACAAGTTGTAGGGCCCGCAGAAGAGGGATTTGAAAGTCCAATATCATTATTGCAAGGATTGGTGTATGATCTTTCATGGTTAGTTTGGTGCTCAGGATCAATTGTTTGCGTTGGTACAGGAGCTGGGCAGGTAGTTTGCATCAAATGAGATAAATGACTAGAAACGGCTTGGGAGATACATTCACCAAGGCTCATTGCCAACCTTTCCATAGCTTTTGTAACTGCCTTTTCCACAGCGGCCTCTATAGTTGCAGTAAGTGATCGGTCCGTGGTAAGATTTTGTCTACCTATTGTCCCCGCATAGCCAGATGCCCTTTCTTTCACAATGTTTATGGCCTCCATCCTAGAGCAGCGTCGACGATCAATTATTTCAAGCACCTGTAACTCTTGAGCCCTAACAGAACAGTTTAAATAATTGGCTGGATGATTTCCATCACAGAGACAGCATCGCTCTTCTTGGGCATTACAATTACTTTGAGCGTGTTCTCCCCCACATGCGCAACAACGTTGTCTTGATTTACACCCTGCCATACTATGGCCGTATCGCCAGCAATTGCGGCATTGAATCGGACGCGACGCCAGGCGTTCAACTCTGAACACAAGGGGCCACACCTTTAGCTCTGACGGGCAGGAAGTTCCAGCAAAAGTCGCAATCACTGATTCTGTTGGGACCCGCTTATTGTCTACCACTCGAGTGCATCGGTAAACAGCAATTACTCCAGTCCCAGACAATCTCTCAAGTGTTTCAGCGGGAGAAAGATCAGCATCGACACCTCTGACTATTCCCTTAGTGCAGGCGAGGTGAGCAGGGATGAAGGCACTCACCGGTAATGACGCGAATGACGAGCACTTTAGCAAATCCGCGACACAGGACAGGTCTGGCGATCGACACACGATACCTCCGCGGCCGAACTGCCTCACTTCCGTGATGGTCTGGTATGAAGAGGTAGCAGCTTGCAGGGATTTCTGGATCGCCTGGGGATTGGTTAGACGTATAAAGCCTCCATTTGAAGGAACCAGAGCCACCGGGATGTTGCTCACACCACTGCGGATGAACAAATCTAGAGGTAATTCATCCGTTGGAATAGAGGCCGCCCATGGGGACAAACCCCTGCCTGGGGAGTTTTTAGACATCCGCCTAGGAAGAAGGTGGCGTTAGAATTAGTGAGAGCTCAAGAAATAAGATTAGCAAAGCCTAATATCACCCAAAACCTGGCCAAGTGACAGAAGCCTTCTACTTCTTTATCATCCATGTCAACACGAAACAGTGAACATTAAATGTACAGTGAATAATGAATATACGACGTCAATTAACATACGAGGCCACATCTCTGAGATTTATGTTGCCACAGGTGTCGGAAACGTTGATTCACGCATCTGAATAAATGTATGTGAGATTCTTAAGAAGGCTAGCATCTTCCAAACTGATTTAAAATCTCCCAGCTGATTCTGCTAAGAATCGCGCTACTTTCGAAGGTTCTTTTGCAAAGCACAGGCCTGTTTCTTTCTGACATACTTCACTTGGGACTGTTTATTCAGGCCCAATAAATATAAGTTCTGAAAAAAAAAAACAATTCGTATAGCGTTTCTTTAGCTGAAATGATGAGCGCTAGGGGGTGCATGTGCGGAATCTGATCAAAGCAGGGATGTTGTGGCTCTACACAAACCTGAAAACTTGACTGACGCACGCACCGTGCTCAAGATATGCAAATGAAAACATAATCATTTGCTATTGTAGCAGTTTTTTTTTCTTTGATAATTTCATCAGTGCATTTCCTTTTCTGGAAACTAGGTCTTGCGATCCCAGTAGGAATCACAGAAACTGAAAGGGTGAACTTTTTCGGTTTCTGTGTGATTTATTTGGAATGACACGAGAAAAGAAAAAGGAGACAGAACGTTTTTCGAGAGACATGTTATGCCAAGCCGACAAAACACAAAATAGTGTATGTAGGAGAGCTTTTAGGGCCCTTTTCTTGTGGTGGAACTCTTTTGGCTTTCAAAAGAAGAAAAAGCACAGTGATACGTCTGTTATACTGTTCTTGCAGAGGCGTCGCTTTGTTGCCTTGTTTCTGCTCTCATGTTTTTGCGAGTATTTTTCCATGTTCTTGTGGGCGATGCCATTTAGGCGCCAGATTGCTCGTCACCAGTTTATTTTTCAAACTACCCCAAATCAATACCAAGGTATTGGACATCGAGTCTTGCAAAACCATGGTTTCTAAAGCCCGTTCGCCTTTCCTGATGGAGTCACAGTGACAGTAAGTATGCGTGCTTCTTCATGTTCAGCCCCTGCCGCTTTTACGCTTAAATTTCCTCTAAAGAATCCGAAGGCCGGAAAATACTAATGCGTGTGCACCAATGCGTACGAGTCACCAATGTGCGTGTAGTGAACGCCATTGTAGTTCAGTGGACAAAACAACTTTATGAAGTGCAGTCTGGCATATTCATGCCATCGTTGAGGATGATCTAGTTTATCAACCACGTTACGCAGAGCCATTACCTTTTCGCTTTGTTGCATATAGGGAGACAAGACGCTTGGTGTAAGAAAGAGGGGAGCAAGATATTGTAGCTGCACAACATCCTGTACTAATTAACGGAGTACAAGAATGCCGCACCGGTGAAAAAATGATTCCTCGTAAGTAGAGAGCCGCGGTAAACATTGTGCCCTTCAACGGCCATCGAGATTTCACACGTGCTCGTGAAAAAACACGAATTTACCTGCGACAACTGCGGCTTCAGCAGCGTTTTTTCGGCCTCGAATATGAATGTTGGTAGGATAAATTTCAAACACGAAGCCGCGAAGTTGCTGTAGACAATTGGTTTTGCGCGGCACGAACAATATGAAACAGAAATATAGGAAGTCAGAAAAGCACCAACTGCGTATACGCAGTTGTATACGCAGCATAACTGCTGCGTATACGACTGCTTAATGGCCGTTGCTTATACGCAGCAATTATGTTTTCCAAGCAGACGCAATTAGGCATGCGGTTAGCAAATCCTAAGAAATATCCGGACAAATGTATTTTGAAGAACCTCATTTACGATACATGTGGCAATATAAATGCGTCCCAGACACAACCAAGCGTTTCCATTTGGATAATGAGCACCTCCACGTTTTCCTGCACTTCTCTCAAAAAATGCCGAGGTATGGCTCACAAGAGAAGGATTTACAGTACGTTAGCTTTGCAGTGAATTAAGATACACGTATTAAAATTTATATAAGCTGACCGCATGAATAATCGTTTAGTTCATCGCGCGTGAGAATTGCTTCAGCTTGGGGAGATATCACATATACAACATACCCACGAGCACAACGCCGTAACGGTTTGGCGTGCTTATTATGGCTTCTTCGCTGTTCAGCATAAGCAGCTCGTAGATGCAATTGTGCGAACCTGTTTGTAGCTGAAAATACAAAGAGAAATGCCGGACCTGCTAGAACCTTCTTGAGAATACAGCTGACTGGATGCACATAGGAAACCGCCTCTGATTTCAAAAGTTTCGATTTCTTTCGTGCATATCTCGCTGCGCTCGGTGCTAGGTGTCAGCTGTGCAGCACTAACCCAAACAATTCACCCAATAGCAACTTTGGGAAGCAAACTAAAAAGCCTGATTATCTGGTTATAGAAACTTACCCACTACATATGCGATAGCGATTTACTTCTGACCCAATCGCTTTCTTTTTACACACGATGTCCAGAGAGAGAGAAAATTATTTAATGAGCATAAGGATGGATTGATTTGCATGTGAATCCATGTGCATGTTGCCTCTAAAGGAATTATGCGCGGCGAACCTAAACGCTTACTCTCAGTCGCTTGGAGTTGACTTACCGTTGCCTTTTGCATAGGCAAAAGCGCCCAAAGGAGGCTTTGCCTTCGTTATTGACGGCTACACACGCCGCTATACGCGTGCGATGCTCACCAACTATATCTCTTCTTAATAACGCAAAGGTGTTTCCTTTAACAGTTGTCTTATTGCAGCCTACATACATTTCAACGCGTAACACTGTGTGGAATACCTGCCTCGTTACTACTGCCGCAGGTATGGTCCGGCAAATCTCCTTTCGAAATTACAACGCAAATACTGCCGCGGCGACTCATTGCATGCGGCTGTATCCAACATGCTGCGTAGGAGGAGATGACGGCATGGGTTCCCTGCTGCGGCAGTCGAATTCCGACAAGAGCGCAAGGCAAAAAAAAAAAAAAAAAAAAGAAAAGGGGGGGGGGGGCGTGTATTACCTGTGCCATATATGCACACCCGCTGGCGAAAAGTAACCCGGAGCACTGCAGCAACCCTTTTATTTCCTGTGTCGCTCAGTGACGTCAAATCTGAACGACCAACCAATCATTAGCGCTGTTCTCGTTGTCTTGGCTTGAGGCGGACAGAAGAGGATGGCGCATGGTGGAAATAGAGAGAGAGAGAGAGAGAGAGAGAGAGAGAGAGAGAGAGAAAAGAAAGAAGACATTGCTGGGAACGGAGGCGGCGAGAGTGGTGAGAGAAGCGAGCTTGTGCTTGTGGTGCGTCACCGAGCGTTGCAGACGACACGTCGATGACTGCGATGATTTTTTATATTCTGCAGCGCGCATCGCGTACAAATTGACAGACGGGCCTGCCTTTATGCAAGTGCCAGCTAGAGTTGTTAGGTAAGCACGACTGATGCCTCAAGTGCATGTTGCGTAAGAGCTGTAACGTACCACTGGCAGGACTCCCGAAAACCAAAAGCTCTCCCCGAAGCAAATCAGGCTCGTGTGATGCTTTTTCTCAAAGCGCCTTTGCGAGCTATTTAGTTTCTCGGCAGACGAAAGCAGATGTCGTATCTGCCAAAGCTGAGCAGCGTTGCCATTCGGTTGAACGGAAGCAGACAGCCCCGTCCCCCGTTTATGCATAACTCAAACGCAGGGCGCCGTCTTTCTTGTTTGTTTTTTTTGGTTTGGCCCACAGTAACTGCTGCTCCTGAACGCCAGACGCGTTAGTCGGTGACGGTTGACAGTTTATATATAGGCTATTGGGAAATACATGCGCAGAAACCGCCTTCGCATAGAAGAAAAAGATAAAGGAAATCAGATGTGTGACAGGTCCTCGAGAGCAACAAAACTTGTTCGGAGACGAAACGGCGCTGACAACCGAGAAGCGTTGCGCAAATCTTTCAGGAGAAGACCGCAAGTGATAAAAACGATGTATGAAAGCTGGAGGAGACTTGCAGCTTCGGGCGCCAGTCTCAATCATTCTGTATGCATACTAATGCATTCTCGTAGTTTGAGCAATTCGAACAACAGGCGAGCTAGCAGCCTCTTTAGTTACTACTGCATCGTGATCTTCATTTGTTGAAGGAGATAATTGACGTGAACACGAAGGCAAAGAAACTGACATGGAAAAGGGCAAGACAAACAGTGTACTGTCATGACTATTAGGCTACTCGGGAAATTGAATGAACACGATATTTCGGTATTTGAATGAACAGGGCCTATACTAACAGAACGCTCTTGGCTCAAAAGTTTTCTAACAAATTTTAACCAATAGAGATACGAGACATTATTAGCTAGCATAGGCGGCCAGCATGAAGGCATATTAGTTCTGGTACGCTAAGAAATTTAAGGCGTGATGAGGAGCTGCAAACAAGTAGGAAAGTGAGTTTCGACTTTAATGCTTCTTAATCTTGTCCTTGCACTGTATTCCTCTTTACGTTCTAGAAAAATAAAACACAACACGTAGTTACTTGCTTGTTCATTGAGCCAGATTTGTAAAAATTAATTTAGAACTTCATTTTGGAAAGTTCTTGCGCCCCCTCATCGCACTAGAGCCACTGTCAGGTTTAGCCCGAACAATGAAGACACATCAATAGAAGCTGATATAAGAATAAGAAACTCAGGCTGTAAGGAGCCCGAGTTTTTATAGAAGGAAGTTAAACCAAATTCGTTGGAAGGAAGGCGCATTACGCCATCACATTGAATGCATCCCAACCGGAAATCTCCAGCATTTTTCGCAGGAGAACGACAAAAAAGTGCTTGAGGTATGGTCGGGCCGAATATAACGGTGACTACATTTGTACTCGGTTTAGGCGCAATCAGAGTGAACATAGCTTATTCCTGGGCTTGAGATCTTTCCCATCTCGGGAAAGGAGCTGTCAGATACGCGACCAAAAGTCGATGCGAGTCGCAACAATGCCCTTTTTACTCATTAAGGGAGTAAGAAGATTACGACGAAATAAAACTGGCCGCTGGCTTCGCGTGTAGCTTAAGCACGAGCGTTATCGAAGAATACGGTGCCTCCTGTGGGCTGTCCAGCCTACAACCTTGCTTATTACAACCTTGCTACAACCTTGCCTACAACCTACAAGCCAGAACCTTGCTTAAAACCATTTGCTTATTCCTCCATCTACACCCTATTTCGTTTTCTTCCCCAGAGACCTTGAGCTAGCCCTTGTTTCTGTTTAAATTCTCTCCACATTTTTCACACTTTCAGATTTTCGTGATCTCGAACAATCACTATGGCCACGGCACGCTTGGCTGGCAGTAAAATATGCTAATGACCAGCTCGCTCCTCTTGAAAATTAGGGAGAACGGACGTGATTACGTTCACCTAACGCCGGCCGACTTATCGCAGGCGCCCGGGAACCAGGAAGGTGGGATGACGACGCCACTCAGCGCCAGGACTGAAGGCGGCGTGGGCTAATTGCGTTTGGCCGAGTTTAATGAACCGCTCACGGCTTAGAGAGGAAGCGCACTGGATTATAAAGCTGCCTGACGAAATCGCCTTCCGTGAAAGCCTGAATGGGTGTCGCCGGCTGGATTTCTGTTCTTTTGTTCTGCGAATACATTCGCGCAGTTTTTAGGCTCCCTTTCTGTGGGTGAACTTTCTCACTTTCTGTGGGTGAACATGCTTTACAATTATAATTTATTAGGTTCAAGGTAATTTGAAAACGCGAGCAAGTTCAAAAACGCTCTTTATTTTTCGCACATTCTCCGCGATAGCTGTTTGTTTCTTCTTTAAGCTTCGCATAGAACTTGGGGATAAGCGCAATATACAAGGGGGGGGGGGAGCGTCTGCGATGCGCTATAAATGGATATGTTTCAGAGGTATACTATCCCGAATTAATTCTCCTCAATGCACTATCAACTTTCCCCGATGATCCGACTATCTGCCCATCGTTCCCTTGCAGCACTAAATTCTTTAGAACACCGCAGCCGTACTTCTGAGGCTGCGCTGCTCTATCATTGCCCTGAATGTTACGGAGGCGCCGGTTTGGTCTGGCAGCCTCTCCTACAGGATCGAGTTCTTGTTTTCTTATGCTGTATATTCCTAATTTCAAGAACTCCCTATATCGTATATACTGGCATCAAAGTATCTGGTACTCATGAAAGAAATGCTCGTTCATACTCCCGCGTTAAATTGAAAGACGGGGTTTATTACTTACACACGTTGACACACACACACACACACACACACACACACACACACACACACACACACACACACACACACACACACACACACACACACACACACACACACACACACACACACACACACACACACACACACACACACACACACACACACACACACGCACACGCACACGCGCACACACACGCACACACATGCACACACACGCACACACATGCACGCACGCACGCACACACACACGCACACACATGCACGCACGCACGCACACACACACGCACGCACGCACGCACGCACGCACGCACGCATGCACACGGGGAGCACTGCATTCGCATGCACGATGAAACATGGTGCCACCGCTGCCTTAAAGCAAAATTTGCAGTTTTTTGTTATCGGCCGTCACAGCGGACGAGTTGTGCTTCTGACTTGTGCAGAAATAATCCCAGGTGTTGCGTTGAACTGCATTCGCCAGGAAATAACGCATGCGTGTGGAGCTTGAGCTCGAACAATCCAGTGGCTTAACCGGACGAGTCGTGTATAACTGACTCTTATTTGGGCAATGTTGAGTAGTTTGGCCTAAGTAACGGGCGAAGTGTAATTTTTTAGCTGATGGCGCGTATGTTACAGGCCGTGTACAAATCGCACTCGATAGCGCCCGAGGAATGACTCAGTATTTAACACGTGTGGCATGGACACTTCAGCAAGCTGAAGTGTCCATGCCACACGTGTGAAGCATGCCATGCTTCAGCAAGCTGAAGTCCCAGTTCTCACATGACGCACGAGCGCGCTCTTCCACTTGCCATTCTGTAAACTCTTGGAAGTAACCGCTCAGCATGTCTTCCGGTATGCGGCGAGCACCGGCTCGGCACATGTACTATGAGCAAGCCCGTAAAATGAAACAAATACAACAGCAAAAAAAAAGTTGTTAAGAAATCAGCGTTGCAAGAAGAGAACAAAATGATGTCATTAACACTAAAGAAATTTCCCAAGTCCAAGAACATTGTTTTCTTGCGAAAGAAAAAGGAAAAAAAGCAAGAGAAAAGGCGATGGAAACGAGAAAGAATGGTTGCCGAAAAGAAGAAAGAAGAAAGGGACGGGTAACGGAAAGTGAGACAAAAACTGTGAAAAGAAAGAAACAATCACGGGATTTGTTTGAAGAAAATATGGAGGTCGTTTCTGTTCTGCATGCCACAGTTTCTGGAAAGACAAACGCGACACTTGGTTTGGTAGTAATATAAACATGAATGATAAGGTAACGTGTGGAAATAAACGCAGTAAAGGACAAAAATGTGTGCGACAACGCCAGACATTGTTGACGTCGCGTTTTTTGGTAAGAGGCGGTGCGCAGTAACGGAGCATGAAACGGGGCAAGAAGCGCACTTAATTCATTCCCGGAGAATGGCACGTTCCCTATATAAAGTGGTCGCGACAGTAGATCCGGATATGTCTCTCTCCTTCATAGCCCTGGAAAATGTGAGCTTTAAAAAAAAAGAAAAAGAAAAAGAAAAACCCTCGATTGTTGTATCTTAAGAAAGGAATAAAAAAGCGTGAATATTTATTTACCACGCAGTAAAAGCGAATGAAAGTGCACGATAGAGGCTGTTTTAATGTGTGCATTGCTAGCAACATACACTGGAGGTGGTCTTAAGATTATGACCTGCGGCACAGGATATGTATTGTCGCATGTATATCCTGCTAAACGTCCGCAACCGCGAAGACTGCGCGTGGGACTGAGAATTGTAGAGAAGGGATGACATAAAAACAAGAGAAAGTGAAACCTTCTGCCTACCTTTTTTTGGGGGACAAGAGAGAAAGAGAGAGAGAAATTATTCGCAGGAGAGGAGAGAGGTCGGTGCGATTTAGCTTGCTCTGGCCGGCTTTGATTCAAAATATGACAACACAGGTTCTTGAATTAGGAGAAAACTAAACAATACAGACAAGGCAGCACTTCTACTTGTTGTTGTTCCTTAGTGAAAAGGCACAACCCACTATGGGGGATCCGGGATGAATCGGACGGTGAAGATACTGTTATTATAATTTTTTAGGGAAATAAAGTGAAATTAAATGAGTATTTGGTATATATGAATTAATATGCTGACTGTTACAGAAAAGAATACTCATATAGCTAAATATTACAGTAAAGGTTATGTTAACATACAAAGTAGGGCAAATAACTTTAGGATGCAATTCTTTTGTCTCGCGCAGAAAGTTGCAGGGGGCTTCAAAAATGTTCCTGTGGCTATAACCTAGTACGGCAGCCCCAAAGGAAATAATTGCCGGTACAGTCAAATTCAAGCCAAGGCTTTGGAATGGTTCTTCTAAAAATGTTTACCTTTGAATAATGAGCCGGCGACACGTCATAAAGAAGTGTTGCAGAGATTCACTCTCATTGTATAAATGACACAGAGCCGATATGGCCAGATTGGACCTGCGGAAGTAAAAGATGAGGGGGGGGGGGGGAGACTCGGCACCATTGCCTCGTAATCGTTGCTTCAGTTTTTCTAGTGGAGCGCCATATGTTTTTCCAAGCAAAATTGAGATGCGGGAAGTCAGATTTTGACAACAATGATTTACGAAGTTATTTGTACTGGCGTATTTTCTGAATCGCGGAGTAGTGATGAAAGCCGACAGTGGCAAAATGATAATTACGGGACCATCGTGGGATACTACTGCGAGTGCACCTGCATAGTCATTTAAAGCTAAACCTTTGTGGCCTGGCACCCACACTAAACGAGCGAGACGTAAATGTATTGGGACGAGAGAGTAGGCTACACACAGACAGAAAATCGATTGCAATTACGGCTGATGACAGAGATGATGGTAATATGCGGAAAGCTAAGCATTGCCGATAATTCAGCATTGAAAGGCAGGCGTGAATTTAGGTAACCGAATGGAAAAGACGAATTTAGATATGGTGATACCGTGCCGACAATTGCCTTCTCTTCACAGACGGAAACATCAGTCGCTGACACGGTCTTTGTATCTAGGCGTGTAATGTGGTCTTCCAGAATACCATTCAGTTATTGATGGGGCAAAGGTTTAGCAATCTTTGGAAAAAAAAGATCAAATTCAATTTTAGCGACGGGAACAGACGAATTTAGTTAGAGCACTTCGCAAAGCTGAACATTTATTGAGTCCAATAGTTTTCGTACGAAAAAACGTTGAGGGCAACGTGAGCGAGACCATTGGCGGTTAAAGAATATAGCCGATTCAATAATAGAAAACATATTTTGACCTCCTTTGTGGAGATGTATATATGTTTAGGAAATCTTGTAGTGTTAGCATACGAAATAGCATGAGAAGAGAAGGCAGGCGTGCTTCTTGATGCGAGATATCATTCGCGACAAATTTAGCAAGCCCGAGACGTAAACGTAATACCGCTCGTTCTAATAGAACCAGAGGCCAAATTTCGTAAGCAGTTTCGCTAGGAAACAGAACGCATCCGAACTATTTATATTGTCGGGCTAACATGCACGCTCACAATGAGAGCATGCCGACGAAACCCATCGGTTTCTGCTAAGCCTACCCAGCATGCCTACTGCGCATGCTCCGTTTGTGCTTACGGCCCCTATATCTGGACCCCAGCTAAGCATTTCGGTGTATATGACACCCAAATATTTAAGCAAATTCACTTGCGGGGCTGTCGATAAGGGATCGAAATTTGCACAGGAACGCTTTGAGGGAAAACTATAGGATGGCGCATTTTCTGATATCAAGAGAGGCGTTTATGCCATCAAGCCAAAATTAAAGGCTACTCCTATGGGACTGTAGCGTTCTGCAAAATGTATGTGCATTTACCGACGCAGCAAAAAATGTAATGTCATCGGCGTGTACGCACATATGCACATCATGCGGCAAAGTGACAGTACTTAGTAAAACATTAAACGGCGATGGCGATAGGACTGATATTTGGGGGAGAGCTGACTGTTTATACGTTAATGAAGGCAATTTGCACTGAGAGCAGTAAAGTTCCCTGGTGTTTAAAAATTCATAAACCCACGTGACAAAAAAATTTGGCTGACCTGCATCCTAAAGCGAATTTATTTGGCTTACTTGCTACATTGTCATATGTTTTAGTGATATCCAATGTGACTAAGGCAGCATATTTTTTCTGTCTTCGAGCTAGTTGAATTCGACTTTCTAGGTCGGCATGGAGTAAACTAAATGCAGCGTTCATGTTTAAAAGCAATTTGGCATGTGCTCAAAATTATGTTCTCTATCAGCCAATTGTCTATGTGATCGTGCAAGATTCTTTCGATTAGTTTTACCAGTTTAGATGTCAGAGATATTGGAATTATGGCATTTAAGCCGTCACCAGCACCTTCCTTTTTTAAATAATGTAATCAGATTGCAAGTCTGCATTCCGGAGTAAGCCATGAATTTTTAATAGAGTGGGTCACCATGGTAAGCAATGCGTGAAGCGATATCTTAAATAAAGTATTTATTATTGGCGTAGTAATTCCATCGGGACTTGGCGCTAAATTTGGCAGCTGGCTTACCACATTTGTCAGCTCGGAAACTGTAGCTCTTTCAGTCTTCATCATGAGTAGGCGGTGCCACTTGATAGGGCAAAATAGACCTAAAGCAACTTTCTAGACCTTTAGCAATATCTTCCAGTAATTTGTCCAATTCGCCGGGTGTTGGATCTACAGAGTCGCATGCTGGGATTATGCCTGGCACGTTTTCGCACGTTGCACCGGTAAGGGGCGCTGGAGGTCCGGTGAGTTAACAGAGGCACGAAACGGCGTTACGCGCCATAGGAAACTCGTGTGCGAATAAATAGGAGTGAATGAGCGAAATAATTAACTAGCGCAGGTTTGTTCAAGGTGCATGCTCAGTGCGGATGAATTATTAAGAGTGGAAAAAGCGTTGCACCGTGAAAGAGAGGCTTCCTCATGCCGCGCAATACGGCGCGGCATAACGAAGCCATGCATTTGTCATTACCGACTATTGACAACTGCCCACTTGTTGTTTACGCCTTCCTCGCCGTTCTCTCTATTCTCTGTACCCCATCTCACGCTTTCTTCGCACGCGTCGCCACTTTCGTTCTCGCCTCCGCTCTGCGGCAGCCGAACAAGGTACGTGACAAACCGATCGACATTCCGACGGCGGCCGCTTCCGCGTTCCAATGGCGCACCCCATTCTTCGCCTGTCCCCTCAGAGTGCACTTCGGCCGGCCTGCGCAGTTACCGGTTAGCCTGGACGGCTCGCCATCGTTTTCTTTTTCGGTCTATTTTTTACTGACGCACAAGCGCTATTGAAAGGGTCATTCCGAACGGCGGCGAATTGTCGTTCACCCCCAGAATAACAAACAGTTTCTCCGTTCGGCGGCGTGTCCTTTCAGCCCTTCTCATTCCTCTTTGTCCACTTCCGCACCACGTCCCTTTGCGGAAATCAGCTGTGGCGCTCGGTTCTTTTTTGGTTCCATTGCGGAACGCATTCTTTGGACTCACACAGTGTTCCCCTCGACGCAGGCATTAATTTTGTAGCCAGTACCGGTAAGAAGGCAAGGCATTCCGCCTTGGTTTTGCTGGGATGTTAAAGGCTCAGCTACGTTAGCGCTTGGCGGCATCGTAGCAACACTCTGCATCGCATTGAGTCCCTTATTTTATTCTATTAGCAAGAAATGGTAGAATAAAAGTCGTTAATTATACAGTTGTGTTGATCTATTACGAGCAAAGAGGGGTGGCGGGGGCGCCCTGCTCTGAATTCCAGTAGACTGAGAAGCTGGAAAATGCGAGATTTCAGTTCAGACATTGGTCTCTCTGCTCGATAAGATACACTAATGAATTCAAATGACAGCGTCTTTGAATATTCTCTGAATAAATTGTAACTATGTGGATCAACTTGCGCTGATAGATCTGCACGAGGGAAACCAAGTAATGTAGGTTTCCACACTGTTTGCCTATTTCAAGAGCATTTACGATAAAGATTCGATGATTTAATTTAAATGCAAGGCGCAGTTTAGGGATCTCTTCCCTCATGGGGCCAGAGTATTGGGCGATCCCTCACAAGGCGATTGTCTCAGTTTCTTTCACCACCACCACCACCACCTCAACAACAACAACAACAACAACAACAACAACAACAACAACAACAACAACAACAACAACAACAACAACAACAACAACAACAACAACAACAACAACAACAACAACAACAACAACAACAACAACAACAACAACAACAACAACAACAACAACAACAACAACAACAACAACAACAACAACGATAATAATAATCAAGCGGTCTGAACGGAGCTCCAAGTGGACGAGCTGCGCATGCGCGTCGCTCTTTTCATAAACGTATGCTTAGAGATTGAAAGCGGATGAATTCTCGCTGTTGTAAAGATGAAAACTTCTGTCGGAAGGTCCAGCAAAGAAAGTATACTTGAGGGAGTTAAAATAGGCGAAGGTTTTTATGACAACAGATGAATGCAGTCACTTAAGTATGCGCATCTTTCGCCTGCGAAAATGAGAAAGAAAGAATTGAGTAAAACACAGAATGAGGATCTTTGGAGGGTAGCGTGAAGACGTTGGCTGCAAGTGCATTTTAGTTTAGAAACACAGCTGCCTCACACATTGTGCCTTTTCATATTTTTGTATGGCTTGGCTGACATGTAGTCGGAAGTCTTTTCGAGACAGCTTTTCCGAGTGATTTAGAGTGCTAGCTGTGCAGGGTTTAATCCAAGCCGATCGCTTGGACGGAGCGCAAGCCTCTTCCTGAGCCTGAGGCTGTGCACAGTCATTCTCTTTCTAGCCGACAAATACTTTGCAGGTGTGGTCCTAGACTTCCTGTTGGTACTAGTGGAAAGTTCACCGCTATTTGAGCTCTATAGTTCTTTTTGGCTGCCATTGCTATGGGGGTGGGGGCGGCTTCGCAGAATTCTTTCTTTCGTAAAGTAATTCTACGATAATACTGCACGTAAAGCTCCATCCGAATTTGTTGTAGTCATTTTTCAGCTGTATTTCCATCCGGTGCTTCACTCTTTGCCCGAAAAAATCGGGATTGTTTCGCATTCATTCTATCTTTGGGTTAATGCTTTAGGTTTCAAGTCTGAAAAGAAAGTTCACAGTTTGGCTTATAGGTCGACGCAAGGACATACCTCCATTCTTTTGAAACTGCTTGTTATGCACACGCTTTTCTTTACCATGTTTTCGAGCGCAGCTCTAAGGCGCCCGTTGCTGTGCCGAGCGCCGTCGTTGTTGGCGGCGGCGTAATCGAGCGGACGAACACAGCTAAAGATGAAAGCGAACGTGGAGCGCAGCGGGGGATGAAAGACATAAGGAGGAAAGCGCAGAGGAGGGTGCAGTGGTACCATGAGGCGGAAAGCGGAGGAGGGTATGGCGAAATGAGACGAAAAGCGTAGTGCGGCGACGACGGCTACGAGATGGCGCCAGAGTAGCGCGCATCGTCTGGGAGGTCTGTCGGCGGCGGCTGCTGTGAACCGCACCCACGCGTCACCCGCGGGCTTGCTCTCGCGATCTCCAGATATGTGAGGAAGTCGCGCCGCACGTCGCTCCAGTTGCAACGTGCCGCACGAGGCAGATTGTCCATGCCAGCCAATATATCGCGAAATGAAAACGCATATAGAGCGGCGCTCAGCTTTCGCATTAGGGAGTAGCGTAATCGTCGGTGAATTTTTCGCAGGGCTTGTCAAGTTAGGACCCTGCGGCTGTCTAGGGGCTGAGAAAGTAAAGCGCAGCTAAATTTTCCGGCAGTGGAAAAAAAAGCAAAACATGTTTTGCTCCAGATTTTCAGGTGGCTAAATGATATTATACTTTTACTACTCGCCGGCAGCCTCTTTATGACGCGTGTCTGCTAATTAACACCTCGTTTTTTTTTACTTCCGAATGTGCGTTATGCGACGTGGGACTTGCATTATTTGAAAGCTTTTGTTGCGTATCTGTGGAATTTAAATCGCGTTATGTGGTTCGATGTGCAAGCTGTGAAAGATACACACAAGAAAGGTGCAATGAACGCACAGAAAAGAAATATTCATGAATCAACAAAGAATCATGAATCAACATTTGCGCAAAAGTTTTAGTAACAGTTGAAGAGTCAACTTTCTCTATAAAAGGTAAAAAAAAGAAGAGTGTAGTTGCCAAGGGGTTAGCATAAAAGAAAATAATTGCCTGACAAAACGTAAACTTAAAACGTATAAAAAATATGATAAAACACTCATGGTGTGACAAGAAACAAAGGAAAAGAAAGCATATTTATGAACAAACAATATCCTACTGGCGAGACCAGAATTAGTTATTAGGAATAACTATGTACCTATTGGCACGGAAAGGAATATCGTCTTCCAGAACACAAACGAGGTATAAACATAGCACATGATACCGTGACGCCAACGTCGGAGCAAGGACATCAAAAGACACTTGATCAACTACGTTCAAAACAAGATGCCACTCGAGGCCTTCAGTTCGAGACACATGCTCTGGACCTAAAAAGGAATAAATACCATAAAATAACATAAACGTATAGAAAGTTCAGCTACATTTGCTACATTGAATTCGAACATTATGTGAAACAAAAACAGAATTGAACGCGTTCTTCTCTGTTTTCAAAGCCTATCTTCTCGCCTTTTTTTCTTCTTCGGCCTGTAGATGGAGCTGCATTCATCTATTTGTTGCATGACGCTTGCGCATACTTGCGCACAAACAGCTTTCTTTTTTCTTTTTCCGAAAATTTAGTTGTTGGGTTGCGATCCTTCCGACCAGGCCATCTATTTCCAGCATCTGCTCTACACTGACCGCTTAATCTTATATGTTAGTGTTTCGCAGCCAGCCCAGCCATCTTCGGCTCATCTGTCAGCTGCCGGGTGTCCGCAATGAAGAGGAAGCGTTTGATGGCGTAGGACGCTGCATTTGAGCCCACAAGATTGTCACGTACGCCGAGGAGATCGGCACGCGAGCAAGCGGCCGCAACTTCGGCGTCAATTACAAGTGCGCACGTCGGTTGCTGAAAGAGGAACGCACACGCACGCACACGCACACACGCACGCGCACACACACACACACACACACACACACACACGCACACACGCACACACACACGCACACACACGCACACACACACACACACACACACACACACACACACACACACACACGCACACACACGCACACACACACACACACACACACACACACACACACACACACACACACACACACACACACACACACACACACACACACGCACACACACACACACACACACGCACACACACGCACGCACACACACACACATAGTATTGAGCTTTGTGTGTGAGTTTTAAGTTTCCTTTGTGTGTGTGAACTGCTACGAACAGTTGGATGTCTGATTTTCCCTTTATTATTCATCGGTGTTTTGGACCGATGATTTAACATGTTGCCTCTGGTCAATTAAGCAGGTTAGAAAGAGCGTGATCAATAAGTGTGCCCGTACCATTAGAGACTTCGCGCGTGGGAACGTTAATTAGGCAGTCATATCCGTAGCTATGGAATAAACTAGTGCAGTTAATGCTGATGGGTGATGTTTTATTGAGTAAATTAATGTTTATATCTCCCGTTATAACATTTTTATTTTATAGTGATACAGTATGTAAAATATGATCGAGATTGGTAGAGAATTCATTGACTGGAGGAGAACGGTAAATGCAGCCAAATATGAAATTCTTGCTGTCTTGAGCAATAATTCGAGCAGTTACTGAATTCAATCCAAACAGATTGGCAATTAGTAACGGTTATGGATAGGTCATGTGTTTTTCGATAAGCAAATATTAGAAGAAACATATATGGCAGCACCACTGTGATTAGTCGTCAATCTGTTGCAGTATTGCGATTTATAGCTAGGGAAGCAATACAAAGTTTTGTCGTCATCAGATAACCAAGTTCCAGTAATGGCAATCAGTGAAAATGGACTAGTTAGCGATGCGAGGAAATTATCGACTGCGTCGAAGTGTTTATGAAGACTGCTAGCATTAAAATGAATAATTGAGTGAAATTCCCTTAATTAAGAGTTCACTTGATTGGGTTTCAGTAGAGAAGCCATACTTGTTATGTCAATTGGTTAAACAGTAATTAATCTCTAGTCTATTTTGTTTAGGTCGGATTCGTCCAGAACACGCATAAACTTGCTGTTAGTAGTCTTCCTAGCCCTAATTTCACAGTTGTCTGTCCAAAGGAATATCCAGCTTATTTCTTTCTTCAAAGTTAGAGCTTTGGAAAAGAGAGCCCTGTTAGATGGGGTCAGATGCTCGTTTACAAAAACGGGAGCGTTGGAAAAGCCGGAGGATCCAATGTCGCTAAGACAAAGTTTGGCTTTACGCGCATTGCTAGCAAAGTGCGCTTTCTTAGTTCTAGAACAGAAACGAGCGATGATATTTTTCTTGCCATTAGATCTGGTGGGAAAGCAATGAACTATGTCCAGATCACTAGGTGATAAGGGACAGCCAGTTCTGTCCCCTAACATTTTCATAATTGCAACGCAGTCCTCTCGTTGGGAATAAGAAACGCCCTTGATCTCGACATTGCCGAGGCGAGAGTACTGTCCAAGCTCCTCAACCTTGCGAGTCAATGACTGGTTCTGAGATTTCAGCTTAGTTTTCTCAACGATTAGCGTAGCATTTTGGCTACGTAGTTCTTCTACAAGTCATTTCAAGTGCTCGGCACTTGTATTCAAGGAATCAGCTTGCTTTCTCAGTTCAGCAACATCAATCGCACAGTCCATCCTCAGCAAGGTCTTACTAAATACGAGTTCATGCATGTTTTTAGCCATGTTCTTAATAGTTTTTCTAGCTCCTCAATTTTTTTCCACAGTTCTGCATTCGGCGGCATGGTATAAGTAATAAAAACAGGCTCAGATGGGAAAAAAAGAGGAAAGAAACACGACTGACAGAATTACCATACGAGAAAAGAAAGAAACGTCTCTGTTCAAAGTGTATCATGTCGACAAATTGATATTCCACATAGGCACCTTGGTAAGCATGAACAACAGGAAGAAAATAGTAATACTAACAAAAAAACTGCATACGACGTAGAATTGGTCTCTTTGCTTTGCATGGTCATCCAGCTGACAGGGTTGCTATTCGGCGCAAAGTTCCCAAGGTGTGATTTTTTGATCTCTCAAACTGCCACCTAATCTGCGCAGAAACGATGATGCTTGGATCATCACGAATTGCGTTTGCTTTGTGCTTGGCCCTTTTTTTTTCTCTTGCGTCAGCTTTATTTCAGGGATCACAGAATAGAAATCACGCTATCACGTCAAAGGCCACGAGCACTTCCCAGGGAGACAAGACGACACGGCTGTAATGGAAATTCCATCTAGGTTGCACTCCTTTGAGTTCCACATTCTCGAGGTGACGCACCTCGAGAGAGCAATGGCCGCGAACCACCATTTCTCGCTTCACGATAGAGAATAATAGGGAACTAGATGCGTCTGCTGTCCGGCTCGCAGCAGACGCAAAAGCTGAACTCAAATGATAGATAAATGAGTGCACTGGTAAAGTGAGTCTCGAACGACAACGTGACGCGAAAAGCGCAAGACCAAAAAAAAAAAAGACCAAAAAATGGAAGTGCGCTTGGCTGAACGCCCTCGCTTTGTCGAATGGTAGCCAGAAAGCGCTGCAACGAGACGCCCTCTCGTCTGTCTTTTTTTTTTCTTTTTCAGAAACGCTGTGAAACAGGAGATTGCTTGGAAGCATTCGCGCAGTTGTCAGAGCGACTTCGTTCCTCACACTGGAAGCGTGTCTGCGCGCTCGAAATCGAATATGTTTCGTTCGGCACGAATTCTCGTCGAGGACCGCTTACGGACGACATCCGCGAAACACTTTGGAAGCGTGCGTGCTTGCGCGCAAATGCCGAATGCACTTTCTTCGACGTCCGCTACAGTGAGGGCTCGGCTGAGGCACGTTCCTACAAAATCTGTAAAAGCGAAGTCCTCCGGCGAAGTCAGTCTAAGCATTATAACGGCATCACAAGTGGGACGGCGACACACAGAAGAGACGCACACAGGACAATCCGCTGAGTCTTGTGCGCGACGCTGCATGTGTTCAGCGTGCTTCCCGTTTATGCGCTGCAGTCCCATTTGTGCTGCCGTTATATATGAACATTTACCAACTCGCTGCACTTTTGCAGTTTGCAGCCATTCTAAACCATGCAAGAAACAGACTTATCGGTCGGGTGACCCGACCGATAAGTCTGTTTTGGCATGTTTCAGACACCCGACACGGGCGTCTAAAGTTCGCATGTTATCGCTTTGGAATATTAGACGCGTTATTTTATTGTAAATATGACACTGAAGCAGGGGCAATTATTTTGTGTGAAACGTTAAACTACTAGCTCGCTGTTGCAAGAAAAGTCACCATTGCAATTGCGCGCTTCTTATTCAACATTACTTTAACTGTTTCTCAAGTGTTGAAAAACTCGCAGAACTTGTGATGTTCTGGCTTGAATTTCATTAATATTACTGAAAATACATAAGCCTGCGTTCGCAGTGAAATCCTGAGGCATTTTGCTGCTGACCTCTAGCTTCCATTTGCCTTGAGGCGCTAGAGCTGTTGATATGGCAGAAAACAGGCAAGCTGCTCAATGTTTGAAAGATTGTGGAGTTGTTCATTTCGCTTTGTATAAGAAAAGTAGTGGTCTCGCGGTAGCTTTCGGGTCGAGTTGTGCTTATGCGGGCTAACACAAAGAAGGAAAATGTGCAGGAATTTGGGGATGAATCTGTATGCACAGTTTTGTTTTCCGAGCACGCAGTGTTTCCTGCGCAATACATTACACAGTTTTCTTTTCTCTCTTATTCTTGCATAATGCTTGCAAAGAAAGGTGATAACTGCAAACCGACGGTGCATAACTCGAACTGTTGCCCTCTTTCTGTCTGAATCCCCTCTCCCCCACGTGAAGACTAGCAAACTGATCAGTGTACCTAATTACCCTGCCTTTCCACCCTTCACTCTCTCTCTACCTTCTATTTGGTCAACGATAAAAAATATTCCTTCAGTATAATTACTTACATGGGCGTAAAAGCCACATATTGATGTATTGCAGGAGCTCGGTCTTTGGCACACTGGAATTGCACGCGAGCGCCTGAAAGGGACCTATGGGACTTCATTCATTTGTGATGATTAGTTGATAATGTAGAGCGTATTTGATATCCAGTCAAGCTACGACCATGTGTAAAGATTTAATGTAAATTCAGCGTAGCTGTCGTCGCACTTGATTTTTGTTAACTTGCATTGGCACGTGGTATTAGGTGAGCAAGAAGTGTAAATAACATTCATGGTATAGAGTCCACACACAAAAGAAAGCACCGCACTCATTCTTCCTTTTGTATTTGAGCCTAATTTGCATCTTAAGAGACAATGGTGTCATTGTATGCCTTCCTGGCTAATACTGATCATGCCAAGTGCGGCACAAGTAATCCAAAAGATGTCGCAGTTTCGCCCGAAAGGCGAATAATTAATAATATTCGCAAATTATTAGAGATATATACGAAATAAGGTAAGTAGCTTTATCAGGTGCACAAAGTGCTGTAAGCACTCGCTTACTAAATAAATTCCCAAACACGCTGTGACGCACACACAGGCAAACATGAACACATCTCAATCGATGACTGCGGACACTCGTTGTCAGAATGCTGGCATGGTAAAGAGGGGCAGCAGCGGCGAGCCAAATTCCCCTTCCTGCCACCTCTCGCCTCAATGCAAACTAGGTGCGCGATAACGCAGCGTACACGAAGCCATCAGTTACTTAGGGTGGCGTAGCCTTCGAACCCATCGCGCATTGCCTCCGAGATGATGCGCGGGCAGCCGCCGCAGCCGGAGGAAGACATGTAAATCTTTAGAGATACGCGCCCTTCCCCACGCGCTCGCGAGAAGACCCTGCATCCTTCCCGCCTTCCTCCATTACGCGCGCGACAGGACGCCACCGCATCGGTCCCCCATCCTTCTCGGCTCTCCCTCGCAAGCTTTCCCTCGCACCTACAGCGTAAGGCGCGCGGCCGTGGTGTCATCACACTTGGATGAATGGATACGACGCCGACGGTGGAAATTCAGTTGCAGTGCGCATATACAGGCAGTTATTATTGCAATAAAGGTGAATGACTGGGAGCTCGCAGCATTACCCTGCTCTTCTAAACTACATCGCTAGCTTTTTTCGTGATGTTTTTATGAATACCACACGCATGTGAGCGCCTGCGAGTAGTCATGCGGTTCGGAAGTGAGAGCGCTCGGGACGTCACTTCCTTGATCGTTCGTTTCGGTTTTAGCTCTGCTACGCACATCACAGACATGTAATTCGTCCGGTGGTGCATTCTATAGTGCAGAGACAAGAATAAATTAATAACGAGAACAGACAGCCTAGAAAGCAGTTACTCGTACGCCGTAAGTGCAAATAACTGACGCAGACAGCTATCCTTATGTTAGAGCCACCAATCTGGAATGGTGACACGCAGCCATACGCTGGACTGCTCGAGAATTTTTCTGCTCCCATTTCTGTTGCTTATTGATAGAGCCAAGCGGTAGGCTACGAGTCCTTGCGCACAGGTTGAAGCGTTTCTGTTCCAGCGGCACGATATTGCAGCCGACACGGAGTGTGCAACAGCGTATTGTCACTGCTTTTATATATCGTGGGCGCGCCTTCACTCACTTTCCCAATAAGCGCTGTACTATGCCGCTCTTCAAATGACGTTTGCACAATACAAAACCATCGCAATACGCATGATGTGGCCATCAGGTTATTTAGGTTCTGCTATGTAGCCTCATTGGACGCTCTTCCGATGTATGAAGCAACTAGAATGGTGATCATGTATTGTTTGTCACGTATGCATACCTTTAATTTTTATTGCTAAATAAACCATTTAATGCACACCCGCAAGTCTCAGAACGTGATTATTTCCACGAAGGGAGTTTCTGTTGTAAGGTAGGATAAGATAACGTCTTGTTTTGAAAAAAGATTTGCAAGGTACAAGCTAGGTATAAAAGGCATGCTCGGTACAATCAGTGCAAAACACTTCTGCCAAGGAAATGAAGTTAAAGGTGACTTCATTCCACCTTACGGGGGACTTCGTGCTCCATGCTGCGCATAGCAGCATACAGCTCACGAGGTATCTGAATGATAATTAACATACATAGAATGCACATACATGTTCATACACATGTGCACAAATACATATATACGAAAGACATCACGGGGTTAAAATGACACACACAAAATTTCTCAGCTTGAAGCCCTCGAGGATCAACTATGGGCCGTCCAGTGGGCCTAGAATGCCGCCAGGACCCACGAACTCCTGGCCGTCACCTACGCGGGGCCTTTGGCCCCCCTCACCAACTCGTAGGGCACACAATAAAGTTATTTCGTCCTCCTCAACTTAGTTTTGACGTATAAAATAAGTAAAACGCACGAGTTTTTCTACATTACAACAGATAAAAGCGAAAGAAGGAAAAATCGCATGAGCTCAGGTTTAAGATATAGCAGACTTCCTGCGGCTTTCTTGTAAGCATAAATTATTTTACTACTGTAAGCTATTTCAACTATTTGGGACTGTAGGTTTAAGAGTCCTACAACTTTAAATTGCATGGACTGTACGTAATATGTTCGTTAAATCGCTGGAGGTTGTGCCGCAAACTTTCTACAAAGAGGCCATTGTAAAGCCTTGCTCCCTTTGTCCACAACATCTACCGTGCTGGGATATATCAGGCATAAGAAATATTCCACTGATTATAGGTTTTTATTGCTGTATATGAAGGATGCGCTCAGTCAGAACAGTAATTTGTGAGCATAGCCTTGTATAAAGAGAAAATCTTCGGACAGTCGGCTCGTGCTTCTGCGATGGGCATAGTCACAAAAGCGCTGATGTGCTTCTCGAGATGCACTATCCTGTACAACCGCTTGTGATCGCCTTAACGATGAACGCTTCAGTGTGTTGCTTGTCGTTACATACTGGGACACTCTGTTTTTCTTCTAATCTCTCAGTTCCCTTTCTCTCTTTCTAACCGCGCTCAGCCTAGTTAACCTCCCTGCTTATACCTTAAAACTTCTCGCCCTCCAACTCAATGATAAACACTTTCGGAGTCAACGAGTTTTGCAGATAGGCTGTCATGAGCTTTTACAGTCAGGCAGAAGTGCTACGAAGACGGTGGTGAACTGTGAGTTTAGTAACGTCTGCTGCCAAGCTAGTTGGCAAAAAATAAGACACGGACAACAAAAATCATTTCTAAATGTGAACCGTGAGCTATACATTAGAGTGGATGAGATCATGGTCCATATCTTCCGTTCTGTTTTCAAGATTTATGCATGTGTTCTTCGCTGTTATGGTTAGCCTAAGAGTTTACAATAAGCATTTTAGGCACTGCACTTACAGGTCATCGTTAATAGGCATATGCGAAAAATTTCAGGCTTAAGAACAGTGAACTCTATTGGTAGTGCTGCAAGGATTAAGAGATTGTTACTAAGAGGTTTTGCGAACCAAGATTTTTTTATCGTTCAAGCGTGCTTTCTAGTTACAGGCACCAGTTACAGGCGGTACTTTGGTTGTTACGTCATAAACATCGTTAAGACAACATTGATTTCTACGAATGGCGCTTGCGAAAGGCGTCGTCATAAGCGATCCCATGCTTTTTCCTGCACGAATCATTTTTTTTTCATGGCAGTGTTCGGCGAAGAAACCAAGAACAAGTCGATGAAAGTCGAGCTCGCCAAGTTAATGGTTAATTGCATGTCGTAATATTTTATTTCCGTAAGGACGGAGCTTTCCGTTCCTTGTCGCAAACCATGTCTTTATCTTCATACAATCCAGGTTCTCTTAATGGTCCCGCTTATTTCTTCAGAAATGTTCTGCAAGTTTAGTTCGGTTTCGGGTGAGTTCAAGCAAATGTGGCATCTGGATTTGTTGACTTTGCTCAAGTCAGGGTAACGATGCATCGTGCCTAATGGTGGGCCGCCGCCAGCCTATGCCGCAGCTTATGTTGAGTTATTATTCTTTTTCTGCGTTATGTCGTCAGCATTAGTGCACCGTTCTCCCGACAGTATGAGCTTCTCTGGCGCAATAGATGGCGAACGATGTTTAATGAATGGTGTTTCTACACACTCTTTCAGTGTTGTCGAGGCGGCGTCCTACTTACGCCAATGGATTGCCGTAGTTTACTAAAGGCAGGCGTGCTTCTATGAAACGAGAAGAATATATATATATTTTTCACGTGCTCTTAATATATAGGTCGGGGTGTTTGCGCAATGAACACCTTATGGAATGGAAGTCAGCCCAAAATCTAGAAAGGGCTCCCCTGCAGTAGCGGTGGAAGTGCACATCAGACGAATGTGATAAACATTTGTCAGCAGAGCAAAAGCAGCGAAATTCGAGCAAAATGCTTCAAGATAAGCTTGTTTCAATGCGTTGTACATTCTTTAAGTATTCCTTGCTTTGTGCTTTGTGCACTTTTTCTGGGCCGGATTAAGTAAGCATGATGCCAAATAAGCGAGCAAGGCACGAGACATTGAGAAATTTTTTCATTCGTCTTGAATGTAAAAGGGCGTTAGCATTTCCTAAGCAAGCTTATCGTCACAACCCAAAACATCTTGGTATGTTCTTGACGGAGGCACTAATGGATCTCCTTATGTGAGCGGCGGTGCAGGCACAAGTTATGAACGCAGTTGTCGGCACAACATTGGTAACAAGGCATTCTGGGAAAAAATAAATTTCTTTATGTCTCAGCAAATACATGTAGCCTGAATGATGTGATCAATCAGGTAATAGAGAAATCTGTGGAGTACAATCACCCTCTCTATATGGCTTTCATAGATTATGAAAATGAATTTAATTTAATAGAGATACCGCTGTCAAGATAGCATTGGGTAATCAAGGAATACCTGAGGCTTAAATGAAGATTTCGGGATATATCTACAAAGATTCCACAGCTATCTTGTTTCTCCACAAGAAATGTAGAAAATTACCTATCAAGAAAAGAATCAGGCAGGGATACACAATTTCTCCAATTCTATGCACTGCATGCTTAGAAGAAGTATTGAAGCTGTTAGACTGGGAAGATTTAGAATTCAGATTTGGAGCTGAATCTACTGCGCAACCACACACCTATTTCCCAGTCACCTATGCACATTATCAGTAATGGTGTTCAAATAACCGATGAGTCATTACCTGATGCATTCAATGATTGTCTAGTCAGTAATAATAATATTCCCGTATGCATGAGTGCCTGCGATTTCATACGAACAAGTGTTGCAGACGCGATCTTCCTGCACCCGACCAATGAATCAGAGTTAATATGCCTTTTTTCTGAGCTGAGCAACAGCCGTAGCCTGGATGTAGATAATCTGCAGATAAAGCCAATTAAGTATGCCCTAGACATTGTTGCCCCATTGCTGGTATATATATATATACAACTTATGCCTCGATACCGGAGTCTTCCCGCATAAAATTCAAGTCACTAAAGTAATCCCGTTATTCAACCGCGGTGAGAGGACTCTTATGACAAATTATAGGCCCATATTCATTTTGCCAGTCTTCTCAAAAGGCTTGGAAAAGGTTATATTTAAACGTCTTTCTACATTTCTGGAAAATAAAAGCCTCTTAACTGACTGTCAGTACGCCTTCCGTAATAACCAGTCAACACAGCTTGCCTTGTTGGATCAAGAACTTATTTTCAAAAACATCGAAGAGCACTTGCCACACTAGCAGTGTTAATAGATTTTACGAAAGCTTTCGACTGCATTAATCATGAACTTCTACTCAATAAATTCTTTAAATATGGAATTCACGGCGTCGCCCTTGACTTAATTAGATCATATCTAAACTCCAGAGTTCAGTTTACACATGTAAATAACCCGTCCTCTCAGTTAAGGAACACAAGGATAGGTGTGCCGCAAGGGAGCCTACTTGGCCCTCTCCTTTGAATTATCTACGTTAATGATATTGTCAATATTGACAATGACACCAAATACTTCATCTGTGCTGATGACACTACACTACTGTTTTCGTCTCATTATAGGTCGGACTTGTTAAAGACTGCTAATGCAGTACTAGACAAACTATATGTGTGGTCCGTTAAAAATGGTCTCATAATTTACACTGCTAAAACTAAAGCCATATTATTCCAAGCCAAGAACAAGAACGCTACGCTGCCGGCTGACATCACACCTAATACGGAGAAAATTGAACTAGTGAGCTCAGTTAAGAGCCCAGGGATCATTTTCGACCACGATATGTCATGGAATAGCCACATATTATCACTTGTCACTAAACTTTCAGAGATAGTTGGACTGGTTTTCTCCCTTAGGTTTTCTCCCTCCCATTTAAAAATGCTTACATATAACTCCCTTTTCATTAGTCATCTGTATTATTGCTGCCTTGTCTGGGGTACCACATCTGTCACAAATATAGGTAGATTATTCATCATTCAGAAAAAAATTCTCCGTGTGATATGTGATGTACCATGAGGCTCCCCAAGTGAACTTCTTTTCCAAGAGCTGAAAATAAACGAAGCGCATAATTTATACACACACAGGTTACTCCGTGCATACGTTAGGGAGTGTAAATCTAATAATTGTTATATCCGTTCCATAGCTAACCTTAAACAGAACATACGCCATTATCAAACACGATCTCCAGAATATTGGTACGTAACGCACCCGCGCACTGATTATGGAAAACAAATGATTGCTTATACGCTTCCTGTCCTGCTTAACACACTGATCGCAGATGATATCGATGTTTTACAGTCTTCGTTAACTAGTTTGTATAATTATTATTGCTGCTAGAGCTGGTTTTATGCTTAATACTTTGTACTTGCAGATCACAATATTACTTTTGCAACATCACCTGTTGTTAGTAGGCATGGCTTATCTAAGTGACTGATCTGAGTGTCGTTTCTTTTTCTTTTCTCTCCATACAGCTGATTTCTTATTATGCAAGCTAAGTAACTTGCTTTGGTTTATCAATTTCTGTGTTGCTTTCTTTTGCGTTATTTTATTCGTCTTATTCTGCTTTATTGTTATCATTCCCACATGCACTGTTGTTCCCCCTGCTTCTGCCATAAAATGGGTTTTAGGACTTAGTCAAGCTGCTGACGCAGCTTTTTTCCTCAAGACCTGTCCATATTTCAAACGTATCTTGTATATGGGAAATAAAGCACTTACTTACTTACTTACTTACTAGAAGTCAGAATTAACGGCGAATATCTCAAGAAACTTCGGCAGGCAGATGACATTGCCCTGTTCAGCAACACTGGGGATGAATTGCAACAAATGATTGATGACCTTAACCAAGAAAGTGTAAGAGTAAGGTTGAAGAAGGCCAATGTAATCTTCAATAGCCTGGCAACGGAACAAGCATTCATGATGGGCAGTCAGCCCCTAGAGTCTGCGCAGGAGTACGTTTATCTAGGTCAATTGCTCAAAGGTAACGCTGATCATGAGAACGAAACTTACTGAAGAATAAACGTGCATTGGAGTGCATACGCCAGGTATTACCAAATACTCACTGGAAGCTTACCACTGTCGTTGAAAATAATAGTGTAGAATAATTGAAATCTACCGGTGCCATCATATGGGGCCGAAAGTTGGAGGTTAACAAAGCAGCTTGAGAACAACTTAAGGACCGCGCAAAGAGCGATGGAATGAAAAATGTTAGGCGTAACGTTACAAGAGAGAAAGAGGGCGGTGTGGAATAGAGAGCAAACGGGGTAGCCGATATTCTAGTTGATATTAAGATAAAGAAGGTTAGCTGGACAGGCCATGTAATGTGTAGCTCAGATAGCCGGTGGACCTTTAGATATACAGAATGGATACCAAGGGAAGGGAAGTGCCGTGGAGGACGGCAGAAAATTAAGTGGGGTGATAAAATTAGAAAGTTATTAGGCGATAGTTGGAATCAGCTAGCGCAAGACAGGGGTAATTGGAGATCGCTGCGAGATGCGTTCGTCGAGCAGTGGACATAGATGTAAGTTAAACATGATGATGATGATAATGATGATGATCACATCTGGCGTTATCTCGAGCGGTACAATGTATTTCTTGCATCTTTTTCTCCGCTGTTCTGCTGCTTAGAATTCAAGGTGCTTGACCAGCAAGCCAGGATCTGACATATTCACATTTGCCTGTCAAAGCGATCGCAGCCTATCTAAGCAAATAATTTATTCCTTTATTTATATATTTTGCACTCGGGGCCGGAGCCATTATAGAGGGCAGTCGTTATAACATCAACAAGAAACAATCAAATGGGCAGTAGGTTAAAGTACGTACAAAAAGCTTGGTGGTAAATACATTGTTCGTTATATATACTAACAGCGGAAGATGTAAAGCAAATAACAAAGTAACGAGCGAAGAAATAAGCAATTTTTCAGATTACGCACGTTGCACCAGCGTTACACCATCACAGAATAAAGCTGAGTTGGGCATCTTATCATTTAGACGTGAAATTTTCCATCTGTCACTTTTCCATAAGCTTTATCCCAATTTTTCACTTCATGATGATTTATTTCAGTCACCACCAGTTATCTTTCCACGTCGTGACCATAGATATAAAGTAACACGCAGTAACTGCCAGTCATACCATTATGCATATTCATTTTTACCACGCACAATAACTGAATTACCTTACCATCAGACATTGCCACGGAACCCGGCGTAACTAAGTTTCAAGATCTAATTTGTTCACGACTTGCCATATAATCTTTTATTATTATTATTATTATTATTATTATTATTATTATTATTTTTGGACTTGACAGTGTTATTTTTTCTCTTACGATGTCTGGTGCTGTTTGCTTTTCATTGCAATTACTTTATGTTCTCCGAATATGTACTTATGTTTTCTGTGCAATATGTGTGATTCATTTCGTATATTATCTGCGTTTTCGCTCTATTATTATTATTTTGTGCTTTCTCTTTTTGGATTAGTACGATCTATAAGCTTTGACCAATGCCTCCCCCCCTCCCCCCATGTAATACCCTCGTATTGAAGGCCTTTGGGGGTACCTTGAATGAATGAATAAATGAATGAATGAATGAATAAATAAAGAAACATGTCATTGGTAGTACAAATTACAAATAAGAACTAAGTATACAATACATAATATATATATATATATATATATATGGGCTACGGCTTGGTTAAAGGCATGGTTGTCGTTTATTGTAACGATGTCAGCAGGAAGGCGGCTTCATTGTTGCGAGGTACGAGGAATGAAAGACGTTGGATGAGTTCTTTTTTTTGTTGCAAAAAATCGACAGAACACATCCCACGGTGTACGTCAAGGGTAATTCGATCAGCAGTGGATCAATATAGTGACATAAGGTATTGCCACCGTCTACACGAGCTATGTATGAGGCTTGTACTGCAGCGACACTTCCTTTTCGCGCTTCTCTAAGAGCGCTCGGCACCACCTACCGGCGCCGCCGCAATGCCCTCGCATGGCCTCCGAAATGCCTGGCGCGCCGGTGCGTGGGAACGCTGAGAAACGCGTCGTGCGGCAACCTGGCGCCTCTCTCGCGCTCCTTTCTGTAGACGCTGCGCCATCTAGTGACGATGGCGAGAGGTCCGCTCGTGGCCTCAGATGCGAGAAGAGAGTCGTTCCCTTGCTTGCCGCACGCCCAGTGGCACATACTAGGTGATAAAAGTTGACAAAAAGGTTCATTGAAGGGTGGCTCATACCCAGTGCATTCATGGCGCAGCTCGCTAAAGTATTGGCGTGAGAGGCGTTCACTGAAATGCGGCACATACCCACTTGCTATTGTGGCGCAGCCTACTAGCACGTCCGATTGCTGTCCTTGAGGAACGCTTGTGACGTGGGTTCGATTCCGCTTAGCATCTGAGAAGTTCAAATAAGCTTTTCTGTCATGCTAGAGCCGCACAAACACTGTGGCACATACGTAGTTACCGAAGTCGGCGCCAAAAACGTTCCTTGAGCGGCACACACATACCGGCACATACCCAAGTGTTACATCAAAGCGGTTCACCGGCGATCAGCACATACTCAGTGCTGTAAGTCGTCGTCAAACTGTTTCATTTGAACAGCGGTATCTACTGAGTCCCACCTATACAGTGACCCATGTCGGCGTGAAAGAGGTTGGTTGAAGTGCTGGGCACACCTATGCAGTACACATTGCCACATACTCAGGTACCTATGCCGGTCCGACGGTTGGTTTCAAACTCTGTTTCCTCAGCACAGTAGCTGAGGAAACAGCTACTGTGCTTTATGGGAAGGTATTTCTCCATGAGCTTGGCAACCAGCTCGTCCCCGGAACAGGATGTGGTAGCTTCGTGAAGGGCTCTGGCGAGCGTGTGTCCCTGGCTGGATCTGGTGCTGCCCTCGTCGAGATGTTTTAGCATGCCCCAGGACTTGCCGTTACGCATCTGCCCGTCAATCGAGTCACAGACCTCGTCCCATTGCTGCTTGCCGAGGGTCCGACATTGATTTTCGATGGCCTTGTTAAGCTCGGAGATCTTTTTCCTCAATCTTCGTTTAAACCTTTGTCCCTTCCATCTTAGAAGCAGCGCGTGCTTGGCCTCGATCAGATGGGCCAGCCTACTGTCCATCTTTTCTACCTCCAGGTCGCTGACGATCTTCTTAGTGGATGACTCGGCGTCACTCTTGATTCGCTCGCGCCAATCTTCCAGGTCTTTGGGGACGGGTGCGCTGTCGTTGCCGTGGAGCTTGCGAAAAAGGTCCCAGTCTGTAGCAGTGAATTCTCTGGATTTACTTCGGGTGACATCGAAGCGGGTCTCGAGCACATAATGGTCGCTACCAAAATTTGCTGCGGCGTTACTCCGCTCGGCTCCCTCGACGTTCTTCACGAATGCCAGATCGGGGGTGGTGTCCCGGTTCACCGAGTGGCCGATTCGGGTGGGGAACGCCTTGTTCGTGATGAGCGTGAGGTCCATTTCGTTGGCGTTCTCCCACAGACCCCGGCCCTTGCTCGTGTCGCAGACGTACCCCCACACTGCGTACGGTGCGCTGAAATCTCCGACGATCAGGGGATGGGTGCGGGCCAGGTCGATGGACTTCTTGAGTATCGTTTTTAACTGCTGTTGCGAGTCCCTAGAATTGCGGTAGATGTTGAGTATAAACACGCTGTTTCTCCGCTAGTTGCGTTGTCTCGTGTTGAGCAGAACCTCCGCCATGACGTATTCGACCTTGCAACTCGCCAGCTTCAGGTCATGAGACAAGTGTGTAAGCCTCTTGTCAACTAACGTGCACACACCCCGACCTTCAGCCTGCACGGAGACGGCACGATAACCAGAGAGGGATGAGGCGGAGACGAGGGTTTCCTGTAATGCTATTACTTGTGGTTTGTTAGGTAGCGATCATAAATATTGCTGCAACGGAGTCCTCTTATTGGAGTACCCCCTGCAGTTCCACTGCCAAATTTTGAACTCCTCTTTGGAACTATCCATGATTAGATAAATTGTCTGGGGTACCCGCTGTAAGCACAGGTGCACGCAAGAAGTTCCCCCCACTCTGACGTGCCGATGTGCTCGTAGCCCTGATTTGAGTCCCCGACGCGGTCGGAACAACGACCTGCATCGGAGTTACGGACGTATTATTTGGTATCACCAGACGCTCGAGGGCGTCCATGCGATCGGCCAGCGTGCCTAGGCCTCTCCTCTGGTCTCCTAGGGCGACTTGCACCTGTGCTAAGCCTTGTTGTAACTGCTGCACGCTCTTAGTGAGCGTGGCCAGCATGCCTTTGGTCTCATAAGTTTGCGAATCTGAATCGTCCATACTGGAAATTGCCCTACGCTTGACGGCCCCGGCCCAGTCGCAGGCCGGGGCCGTCACTGGTGCTTCTGTGGCGGTCAGCGCCGACGCGTTGGATGTAGCACTCTCACTGATCACCAATTTCTTAATCTCTGTCATTTCGCTAGCCATATTTCTGACCATTTCTTTTAAGTCCGCGTTTTCCTTCATAAGGCGCGCTACCTCGGCGTCCCGGGCTTGCTTTGGAAGCGGGTGGCGTGGGCCCCGGGAGGATCACGCTTGGGCGCCGCCAGCAACCATATCTGCCCACGATAGCGTCGAATTTCTCTTCCTCTGCTGGCCCGCACTGGACCCATACCGGGCCCTTGAGACAGAGCGGCTCCTGGAGCGGCTTCCGGATCTGCCCCTGGACATAGAACTGCTCCTGGACCCGGATCTTCCCCTGGACCTGGAAGGGCGTCCGGAAGGCGGAGAGGGGCTTCTAGATCTAGAGTTCCCGCGAGCCGCGGAGCGACGGGCGGCGGCCGGGAGTTGTCGCTCGCCCATGGCGAGGGCCGGAGACTTGCTTCTACTGGCTCTGGATCGGTCCCCGCGCCTGCGTGTGACGAGGTACGGCGTCTGGTACCTCTGCTTGCACTCCTTGTTACGATGATCGATGCGATATCAAACGTATATGGGTCGTGGAAGGAGAGCATTGCGCAGTACCGGATGATGACATAACTTTTGAAATAGGTTTAGCCTGGATACGTTATGGCGGTAACATTATAATGGGAAGGAGAGGATAGTTTTCATGGCGTTCATGTTAGCAGACCGATTGCAGCTAGATAAAATGAAACGAAGAGAGTTATTCTGAACTAGTTCGCCAGATGTAGTAAAAATATCAACAATGTATCATAAACGGGCGATGCAAATTGTTGTTTCAGGTGTATTAGTGTTTTATAAAGCAACAGCTATAGGGTAGATTGAGAGGAAGAAAAATTTTGGTGGAAGTAACCTTATCTGCTATCACCATTGTTAATTATGTAGCAAGTATGAACATTCGAAGTGAGGTTAGTTATGTGAACGGCAAGGTATTGCGTGGGTGAAGAACGAGTTGTACGAGATGCCATTAAACTTTAAGTTTGTAAGTATTAAGGACGCTATGGTATAAGTAACTCAGCGTTTCATTAACCAATCGTTACTATTACAGTGTTAAGATCGGCCTCTAAGAACTTTATGTGAGTAGTCATTAGTGCTGAGAAATCGTGAGTGATTAGTTAGAAAATATTCAATTTAAAATATTATAATCAAGGTTAAGAAGGCTTAGTTTATACAGTAAAAGCTTGTGACACATATTATCAAAAAAGAAGAAAAACCCTAAGAACATGCAATCGGCGAAGGGTGACTTCTCTAATACATTGTAGCTTCTGTGTAAGCGAGATCAGCTGAATTTCACATCGGTATGCTTTGCGGAAACCATGCTTTCTTGTGCTCAGTTCGGAGGCTTCGTTCAGAAATTTGGCACAATAACGCGGTGATTATTGGTATTTCAAATTGGAAATCAGTCGGGCAACACCAGCAGCATAACGTAGTCGCTTTGGAACATAAACGGTAAATGTTGGTTAAAGAGACAAGTTTTCACTAAACTTGGTATAAAAAATCATCACACATTGTATATAGGACTACGTTCGCCTATTGACTCAATCAGGGTGATATTGTTATCTATAGAGGGGTGGATGGTGCACCAGAATTTGCGTACATTAGTGTTTAGCAGCGAAGGAAGAACGTGAGTCAAACATTATCTTTGGTAATCCGTACTGCGTTTGCATAGGCATTAGATGGAGATTTCTTTTTCGTCCATCGTGATTTTGTTTTTTATTGGTTACACAAACGATAAAGATGCTTTTTGTTTGTTCGATAAGCGCTTCATGCTACTATTGTACCTTGGTGCCTGAGCATTAGAAGCGATGACACGAATAGGGATGTGCTTCCTCGTGGACATTCTATAGTTAGATTCAATGGTGCGCTCGTCAAACGTTGGGAAAAAGGCATCAATAAAGTGAAATAATTCACAATTTATGGCATCAAAGTTAGCTCTGTTGTTTATTCATTTCATTTATTTCAGCATGTTTGTAGAGTGAACATGCAACGGAAACTTTTGACAAAAGAATTTAATGTAGGATGCATTCGTGTTTAAATTATACACGACACCATTTTATGATTGACGTCGCCTCCTCCCCCCCCCCCCCCCCCCTAGTATCCTTCTTTGCACAAACTGTTTCGTTCAGCTTTCCCTATTTGCACTTTGTCTGGTTAGTTGTGTGAGTTAGTTATATTTGGTTAGTTGAGAGCACCAAGACCTAGGGGGCTGTTCCATGAACAACATGACGCGCATGTCATGACATTCATGTAATGACCTATTAATTACGTTCGTCATACACTCTTGTCATACAATGCCAATTTTGGTTCGCACCTAGTTAACGAAACGACCATGAGAGCACCAAGAAGTAGGAGGCTGTTTCATGACCTACATGGCACGCATGTCATGACATCCTTGTCACGACCTACCATCTATGTTCGCCTTGCACTCTTGACGTACTATGCCAATTTTGGTACGTACCAAGACGTAGGCGGTGGTTTCATGACCTACATGGCGCACATGTCATGATATTCATGTCATGACTGATCTTGTATGTTCGCCATACACTCTTGTCATATGATGCCAATTTTCGTACATACTAAATTAACGAAACGTCCATGAGAGCACCCTGACGTAGGCGACTACATAGACACTGTCAAAGTGGCAAATGTTAGCCAAGAAATGCTTCGCACTAAAAAAAAGAAAAGCAATCTCATTAACGGTAGTTCGGTTTTTTTATTATTATTTTTAGATTGCTCCCGTCAAAGACTGCTAATGTACTCTTATACTGGGCTGTTCCTACTGTCTGCAACAACCGTCCAAAGATTCCCTGGATCGGTCTGCTGCATAGCGAGTCAGCATTACCCATCGGCCATTAATTTGACGCGGGACAAAGTTAATTAAATGCTATTTCTTGCTCCTTCCGGGCTTACTTTCTGTGCGTTTCGTGGTGGCGTCGATTTTCTGTTCTAACCTGTCAGTGTCAAAGCAATTTGCGAAATCGACTGTTTCTCAGTTCCCTTAGGTGACGGGATACCTCCTCGTTCCCCTACCTTCTTCTGCTCTGTTTTCCTTAATAAGCCTAGCCATGTTTGTTCTCCAAGTAAGCTGGGATGAATTGCCCTGCCGAGAAGGCTCTCTTCTTTGAACTTGTTTTCCGCGATAAAAGAGATGCATTACGATCATGGAAGTCATCTGATTGTTCTACTCAAAGTTATCGAAAAGGTCAAATGTGTTGTATCGCAAATAAGAAGTAGAAGTCGATATGGTGCACCAATAGACTTTATGTATTTAATTTAGTGCTGAAGGCTTCACAATAACAAACAATCAGAAACAGTATCTCCTCGTCTGGCACAAGAGTCATTCGAATGACATACGTGCAAATTTCAGGAACCACCTTATGCATTCGAGTTTGGTGCAAAAGTGTTCTCTGTGTCGGTGTAGTCTGCAGCAGCTTAAAAGCTTGCAGTTAATGATGTCACTCACCTCACTCACTCAGAAAAGCCTCACTCAGCCCCTTCTCCTCCCCTAAAAATTTTAGAAGCTGACCAAATAGAAACACCAATTTAGTTTAGACTGATAAATTATCTGTAAGGTATTCCGAAGTGTTCTGAACGTATTATCAGACGATCACTTTTGGGGAGACTATCGCCTTCGCGTGACGTCGCGCTCAACCAGCCAATCAGATTGGGCCTGATGGCCGAGGCGACAGCATCGCCGAAAGGGATCGCCCCGAGAATACGTCCCCAGGAAGGAGGGACGACACACAACAATGACGCTGCAGTTAGGACGCCGATGTTAGTTCAGCTTTTCTTTTGTGTGTCTGAATTCTTTCCTAAACTTGAATTATGAGGTTTTACGTGCGAAAACCACTTTCTGATTATGAGGCACGCCGTAGTGGAGGACCCCGGAAATCTCGACCACCTGGGGTTCTTTGACGTGCACCTAAATCTACGTACGTGGGTGCTTTCGCATTTCGCCCACATCGAAATGCGGCTACCGTGGCCGGCTTTCCTAAACTTCTTTTTTTACCGCTTGAAATCAAGATGCGTGAATCATGAATTTCGGGAGGTAGGCTGACTATTGGAAGCAGAAATGAAATTTAAATTTCCAGCTTTTGAATTTCGCGCCATAACCCGAGCTCGACGTCCCTGTGACATCACGGATTTCAAAGTATTATTTCGTATTTGGACCACTGTGGCTCCGTAAAAGTTCTTAAAACTTGTTAGGTTGTATCTTTGCCTCTATTAAAACACAAACGTAGTCCATGATTTCAGTTTAAAAAGTTAACTCGGCTTTAGCAGACACCGTCAATATTCTGGACGTATTGGCAGGAGGGTGCGGGAACTTCAAGGGGGCGTCAACACCCGTGTTTTGTCTTCGAGCCTTTTCTGGATGACAATGCCTCCTCTAATGCAGACAATGGCTTTCACGGTGTTATCGAAGTACCATTTATTGAAACAGCTCAAAGCATTTTTTTCCTTTACAGTCCCCTAACATGTATCGTTCTTAAAGCCTTATATCTTAAGTTCGGCCTCATATGACACCTTTGGCACCTAAAGGTGGTAGGTCAAGCGCGGAACTTTGTGTATCATAGTAAACGCAACGTAAAGACCGAAGAGGTATAGCAGAAAAAAAAAAGAAATCCGGCCGAAGCATATCTCATGATGAATGTGGACGATAATGCGACTAGCATTGAAGTAATGTAGTGACGCCATATTGTCAACGCCGAAACGAGTGTGCAGGCGGGCTCCTCTCTTGTGCTTCCCAATGCGATAAGCTGCGTCATCTAACGCAGCCGCTTCGGCATCCGCGTGTGGCGTGGATTCAATTTCGCCGAGCGCTGGATAAATTTTAACGGATCTTTTCTTTTTGTCACTGAAGAGCGACACATACGCACCGCCACGCACCCAGTGAGCCAACTTGGCGTCAAATAGTTTCTTTGAAAAGCCGCACTGACCAAGCGGCACATATGCAGTGCTCAAGGTTGGCCCGATGGTTGGTTTCGAACCCATTCCGTCAGCGTAGCAGCCCGATGCGCTTATAACCAATTACCCTTATTACCCATTAAACCGTGGACTACCTACTGGGTGACCCCAGTTGGCGGGAAAGAGAGTTAGTGACAGGTAGATACATAGACCGACGGATCGTCCCAGGAAAGTTTGTGAAGTAGCCTATGAATGCTAATCGCATTAAACCACGAATAAAAAGGCAGGCAGGTTAGCCAGACGCGCTTCTGGTTTGCTACCCTGAACTGAGGGAAGGGGATATAAGAAGGAAAATAGAGGGAGAAAGGGGGAGAGAAAGAGCTCTAATCGAGCGCACATTGAAGGCGCATAACAAGTCTATATATAATTTGTCGCAAATACCTTTAGGCTCGAGGCACGGCATTAACGTTCTCGTCGATTTAAGGGAACAGGGTAGGCAAAATGTCCGAAAAAAAATCGATTTTTTGTTTTTGTATAATTTAAAATCTCTATTCTTTCCTTACCATGGCCCAGTGTTTCATTTGCGCGCACGCGAAATATTTACCTCAAAATCAACATTTCTCGAAACCTAGGCAGCATCCAGCCACGCCCCCTTTGACACATGCTTGGGAACTGTGCCTCTCCTAAAGTGAAGAAAAAAATTTTTTTTTCTACACCTATTTTTTGTCGCGTTTAGCGGAATGGCTGTCGCTCATCTGGCAACAGTGAAAACCTAGCTAGCATATTTCACTTAGCCAAACGAATCCTAAGACGCAGCTGGATTACTCGCAACGGGCGGCATTTTGCTCGTGCTTCGGCGTGTTTTCGCGGACAATCGAATTTGTTTATACTTTGGTGCTGGTTATTTAGCGGTAATGCAATGACGAAGCCAAAGAAGTTCTTTAAAAAAACGTCGCTTCCACGGAAACCGGCATAAGTCGATCTCCAATGACGCCAATTCTCCGCAACACAATCCAGGAGTGGGCGCCGCGGCCACCACGTGCGCGTCTGCATCGAAGCTTTCGCACTCGGCGGAACGCTTGAAGAACTTAAAGGCAAGTGATAGTGACCGCGGTTATGGCCTGATTGACATTGACCAGAAATGTCTCCATGGAAAAACTCAGAACGCGAATCAGGCGTTCAACAACGTCGTATGGGAGCGCGCTCCGAAGAATGCCTTTCTTGGCCTGAAGACGCTGAAGATAGCGACAACGGATATTGTGCTAACTTTTAATGACGGAAGCATTGCTCGAGCCGACATTTTGAGGTCATTCGTACTTTCTCCAGGACGGTTCACAGTCCAGTGGTTGCGCGAAGCTGACCGTTGGCGACTGTACTTTGCAGAGAGGGCTACACGACTGGTGACCAAGAAGGCCCAGAACACAAGGCAGCTAGCACAGAAAAGAAGTGTTGCTGATAGAGGAGACTACCAGGCTTGTTGCTATTGAAAAAATGTTTCAGAATTTCTTTCTATATTCCTATATTGGAATAAAGCTCTTTCTTCCACTTCAAAGCCAATTATCTCAAAACACCAAATTTTGCTGCATTTGACCTGTTTTTTTTTTCAGAAACTACAAGCGCTATAGGGAGATAATATTTTCCACATATTGAGAAAGCATTAGAGACAGTCTACTGAACTGGGATTATAAATATTATTGTAGGGAATTTTTTTACAGGCTATTTACTGCAGATTTTGGCTCGAAAATTTGGTGGGTCCAGTAAAAAAAGAAAGCAAAAAAAACTAATCTTAAAAAAATAATCCTAGTTCAGTAACACTACCTAACATTGCTGATTACAATGCCACCAAGGTTAATGTTCTAACCACAGCAGATCACGAGAAAAAGGGTCACGAACATAGCCTAAAATGCATGGCAAGAATAGGACCTGCCCTGTCTAAGCACCATCGATGTGTACGACCATAGCCCAAGGATCTTTGCTTCCACATGCGATCTGGAGCCAAGCGTGGTTAATACCTCCAGAAACGTCCGTGCTTGGTGTCTTAACAAAAACAGACACAAAAGGTGTTGAATAGTCACTTCGCTTTCACAAGAATTGCACATAGGCGTGTCAATCCTTGCAATTACTAAAAAAATTTTGGCCGGAACCCATCTCAGCATGACTGTCGACGGTAATACGTTGAGCATTGAATCAAGATAGCGACACACAACGTATTCCAGCGGTGGAAACGAGCTGTGTATCAGGCATGTACTGCAGCGGGACGCCCACTTCGCGATTGCCTGAGAACGCTCGGCGCCATCTGGCGCTGCCACCGTGAAGCCTATGCGTGGCCTCCGAAACGCGTGGCGTATCGGTGCGTCGGGTTGCTGGCCTTGAGGTGACTTTGTGAGGTGGCTCGACTCCGCTCAGGATCGGGTAAATTTAACGGATCTTTTTCGCCCCTGTAGAGCGGCACATTCGCAGTGACACCTAGTTACTCAAGTGGGCATCAAAGACGTTAATTGAGCAGCGTCACGCACCTACTGGAAGATCTATAGTGACCCAAGTTGGCATCAAAGAGGTTGATTGAAAACCAGCACAGACAGAGTGGCACTAGTCTCCTGAAGAAATACCGCCTTTCAGCCGAAGCTTTTCGGCAAAGGTTTAGGAGCACACGCAAGAAAGATAGCGAGGGATATCCGGAGTTTGCATATAGCTTAAAGTGACCCAAGTTGGCATCAAAGAGGTTGATTGAAAACCAGCACAGCCCGAGTGGCACATACCGAGTGCTTCAAGTTGGCGCCAAAGAGTTTCTTCGAACAGCGGTACCAGTATCGCATCTACAGTGACCCATGTCGTAATGAGAGGGATCGCCACATACTCGGTGCGCCAAGCTGGTGCTAAGGTTGGTTTCCAACCCTGTTACTTCAGCACAGAAGCCTGATGCGCCAACGATTCGACCACGGAATACTCGGTGACCGAGGTAGGCAGGGAAATACTAAAATACGAACATGTAAATGCACATAAATAGATAGATACACAGAAACAAACTTATATATATATATATATATATATATATATATATATATATATATATATATATATATATATATATATATATATATATATATATATATATATATATATATATATATATATATATATATATATATATATATATATATATATATATATATATATATATATATATATATATATATATATATATATATATATATATATATATATATATATATATATATATATATATATATATATATATATATATATATATATATATATATATATATATATATATATATATATATATATATATATATATATATATATATATATATATATATATATATATATATATATATATATATATATATATATATATATATATATATATATATATATATATATATATATATATATATATATATATATATATATATATATATATATATATATATATATATATATATATATATATATATATATATATATATATATATATATATATATATATATATCACGTTGACAGAAATACAATAATGGCTCAGTGCTTCGCATTTCTGGCACGCCGCATACATGTAAACGGAGGCAATTCGCTGGAAAACGAATTAACGCAGCGCTAACGTTATTCCGCACTGCGAATGCTAACTGCTACGTTTAGAGAATGTTTACACAATCGCGTTACGTTCAAACAGGGATCAGTAATTAATGCAGTTGGAATCGCGTTAATTTTGTTGCAAGAGCGTGTACTGGGAACCAGTTAAAAAGGACGAGAACAGAAAGGGACGAAAGGCCCGACAGGTCCGTATGACGGACAAAGAAATGCTTCCGCTGCATACGAGAATGCATTTCAGCAAGGCCTTGTATGGTAAGGAAAATTATCACAACTTCTGCGTATGCACAACTTGGACGTTCTTTCATATGTTAAGAACGTTCAGAGCACTAAAATGGTATTGCCAAGCTCACCTCTATTTGTAGTTTTTGGTAATGTAGCTTCTTTTAAATGTATAAATAATCCCTGACAAAGAGTATTTGTGAAGCTGAGTGTGTCAGATAACTTGCGAGCCCGCCTCCCTTGGCCGCAGCAAGGACTGGTAAAAAAGTTTTGTCTCTCTCGCTCTTTGCGATTACAAGCTCGTACGAGTGAGTTAGCTTGTTTAACTAAGACGTTTGTGTCCAAAGAAAGGAGGTGGCTTGAGTTTTTCGCTTGTAAATGTTTCAAGAAACGTTCCGAACTTTCAGCTACCAGTCAACGAAACCTCCAATTTCTCCCCAGTTTAATTGCCGGACAACGTTCTTTCTTTTTGAAATTGAAACCGAATTTTTAACTCACAATTTGAAGAAAAATATATCCAACTCAAAATACGAAGGACCCTATACAGTATAAGCATGGGCTATGTTTCAGATGGCATCAATTTGCTGGAAGCCACTTTAATCGCAACATTAATATGCTAGCCGGAAAGGACATATACGACCAATGGGAACGTTTGTAATAATTTGTTATCTTTTTGCTTCGCGTAAATTACCTGGAATTTCGGTATGCGTCACTTTTGGGCTAGAAACGGCGACTTCCGAGTACTAGAAAACTCCGCAGCCACCTACGTGGGAGTCACGTTATGCAGAAAACGCATGCATCGGTTAGCGGAGGTGGCCTGCATGGTGAGGATCGATGACGTCATGCCAAGAGCCGAGCAGCTGCCGGCGCTTGTCGGCTTCCCACGGCCAAAGGACGGGTGGCAGGTAGCGTTTTCTCCGAACGGTCGGAAAACAACTGTGGGAGTCGTTTCGCAGAGCACATTCAGCGTTTACTTAGCCGTGCCTAATCAGTAATGAACACGGGCGGGGGGGTGGGGGGAGTGCGTGTTCCACGGAATCGCCAACATATAAGAATGTATAAGAAAAGCCACACTCGTCCTTTCGGAGAAGCACAAGCCGGGCACGCTCTCAGTCGAAGACATCGACTGTTTGAAATACTGAGAATCCTTAGCAAAGCAGACGTGATCGCGCATCGAACGTCAGATCTAAACTCATCGTGCTCAGTTAAATCTCTCCGATTGTTGCCGTATGCCATTTTGTGCAATGTTGTCCTAATTAAAAAAAAAGAAAAGACAGAGACGGAGCTGATCTTAGGCGGCAAGCGCACGAGCTAACCAGAGACTGTGGTTTCTGTATCTTTCACTGACTCGGCACTGCGCCTCCGGTATTGTTATAAACAATGGTGTTTCCGAAATCGTGCTACCCGAATTTTGAATGCAGCCGGTTATGGAACTATGGCACCAAATCCACTTACTAATGCAAGGCGTGTCACTTGTACGAAAATATCATCCACACAAGCGTTAAATGTGAAGTTAACAAAGAGATCTCCCCTGTTCTGTGCAGAAATGGTTCATATAGTAAAGAGAGAGAGAGAGAGAGAGCCAAAGATGCAAGTGTCCAAATCGTCTGCTCAGAAGTGCTGCCGCCATCCAACCCATTTGTCGAGTAGCCGAATGGAAGCGTCTGAAGATCGTTGCTTTTTTAAAAATCGTCTTTGCACGAAGTCATGGGTTCAATAACGACCACAGCCACCACATTGCGATTGTGCGTACGTTATAGAAACCCAGTTGGTCAAAATTCATCATAAGTTTTCCACTACGGCGCCTCATAATGTGATCGGGGTTTTGGCATGTCACGTATATTTTATTTATTTTATTTAGCAATACTGTAAGCCTTTTACAGGCTCATACAGGAGTGAATCACAATCAAAACAACAAAACATTTTTGGTCAAAACAAAAGAAAGCAGTGAAACACGCTAATTATTACAATTCAAAGATATAACACGCAAACAAAACGACAGACTAAAGCAATTAGTAGAAGGCAGATAATACACGGAAGGAGTAAGGGCTACGAACAATTCAGATGTGGTGGGAAACGGCCAAAACACAGTTGCGCAACACAAACGTTGTAGCGAAGCAGTAAATAATCGGAAACAGACCTAATCATAAAAAAGTGCACGTATCTTGGTCGCAAATTCTTCGATGGAGTCAACATGTGCAATTGGTTCCGGCAGACGGCTCCAGGCTTCAATTGCAGATGGAAAAAATGAATATTGAAATGTGTTGCAAAGCGCAGAAAACTGTGTGATGCACTTACGGTGGTTTGTTCTTTCCGAATGTCGGAAGGGTGGCCTAATGTACTTTGTTTTATCTATATTTATGTGCCCGTGATAAAGAAGCAAAATAAACTTCATGCCAGCGATACGCCGTCCTGATATTAGAGTCGGGATATTTGCTTGTTCACGTAAAGCAGTGATGCTGTCGTACGGCGAGTATCTGGAATAAATGAAACGGAGTGCCATGCGCTGTATTCTATCAAGTTTATCAATGAGTTGAGACTGCTGCGGGGACCATACAATGCTGGCATAGTCAAGTATTGGCTGAACGAGGGTTTTGTACGCAGTTAATCTGACATCGGATGGTGCTGTTGCCAATTTCCGACGTAAGAAATTGAGCTGCTTAAATGCCTTTGCCCATGTGATATCAATATGAGTGTCCCATTTGAGCGAGCTCGAGAATGTCACACCAAAATATTTTACAGTATCTGATCTTACTATTGCTGTGCCTCTTATGTTGTAAGTGAACATGTCAGGTACCTTTTTATGTGTAAAAGTGACGCATGCTGTTTTACTGATGTTGAACTTCATTCCCCACCTATCACACCTATTGGTAATGCTGTTTAGTGAGGTGTTTAGTTTAATTTGATCATCCACAGACCGAACAGTTGTGTAGACAACACAATCATCTGCAGAAAGACGTACGGTTACGTTAGGCTCAACACATGATGGGATGTCGTTGACATACACAAGAAAGAGCAATGGCCCCAGCACGGACCCCTGTGGCACACCAGAAAAGACTTCAAGGCTCTCTGACCCATTATTGTTTACTGATACATATTGTGATCTGAGTGCGAGATAAGATGCTATCCACGCAACAGCGTTAGACGCAATGCCAATAAGTTTAAGTTTCTCGATCAGTTCACAGTGATAATAATAATAATATTTGGGGTTTTACGTGCCAAAACCATTTTCTGATTATGAGGCACGCCGCAGTGGAGGACTCCGGAAATTTTGACCACCTGGGGTTCTTTAACGTGCACCTAAATCTAAGCACACGGGTGTTTTCGCATTTCGCCCCCACCGAAATGCGGCCGCCGTGGCCGGGATTCGATCCCGCGACCTCGTGCTCAGCAGCCCAACACCATAGCCACTGAGCAACCACGGCGGGTTGTTCACAGTGAGGCACGTGATCGAAGGCTTTAGAGAAATCGACGAATATGGCGTCTCCTTGTAGTCCGGAATTAATTATCTCTGCAAAGTCATGCGAAATTTCCAATAGCTGTGTCACTGTAGAAATGCCCTTCCTGAAGCTATGCTGTTTAGGGTATATCAGGTTATTGTTTTCTGTGTAACTAATAATGGGTTTGTTGAGAATGTGCTCCATTAATTTGCAACAGCAGCTTGTTAAAGAAATTGGTTGGTATATGTCTATGTGCAACCTATTGCCACCTTTGTGAATCAGGATTACTTTTGCGACGAGCCAGACTGAAGGTAATGCAGCTGCTTGAAGCGACGCCGTAAAAATCCTGTGTAAGAACGGAGCCAGTTGGGCAGCACATCTTTTTAGAAGCGTATTGGAAATATTATCGGGGCCGGGCGTTTTTTTGTGTCAATGTTCAAGAGCAGGTTCAGTATGCTTGGCTCAGTTATAACTACGTCAGACATCCCTGAATCAGATGCAAACGAAACATCACTTGGACGGGGAGAGCGTGTGAACACGGATTGGAAATGGGCATTAAAAGCGTTAGCAATAGTGTGTGCATCATGGGTAGGAATACCTGCGATTTCAATTTGTACTATTGGGTTTTCAGGTTTTTTGACAGATAGCGCCAGAATTTGTGCAGCAGATTATGCATGAAGTTCGTCAGAGTATTCGAGAAAAAGTTATCTCTCGCCTTTTTTAATTCAAACTTCAACGCAGCCGAGAGATGCGCGATTTCCCCTGGGTTATGTTTTTTCCTGCGCATCCTTCGCAATTTTCTTTTCAAGTGGATGATACTGCGGGAAATCCAGGCTGTTTTCCTATTTCTTCGTTTACGTATTGTGGGGATAAAATGTTCTTCACAATGTTTTATGGCACCCTTAAATTTCTCCGACAATCCATTAACATCATATGAAGGCAGTAGTGTGAAATCCTCAAACACAGTTTCTAAATAATCTGTGATGCTGACGTCATCTGCTCTTCTATAATCTTTAATATCAGTGTAAGGATGATGTTGGTGACCCGCCTGTGACCTTAGCCCAGAAAAGGTCAACAAAATAATTTTATGATCATAAATACCATCTTCTATGCTAATTTTTGGTTTAGAAATGTTCGAGACAAATGCCAGGTCTAGCACTGATGCGGCGCCTCCCTGCTGACTTGTTGGATAGTTAACTAGCTGCGATAATGAGAAGCTAAACATTATTTTCAGCGCAATTGGTCAGATTTACTTTTCCCTAGCCCCAAACGTTAGGTTATCACAGTCTATTCCTGCCAGATTGAAATCGCCGGTTAATGTCAGCTTGGTTCTGGCATTGGTTCTGGCACCTTGGTGTGGAGGAAATCGTGCAATTGCATCATGTATTCGACGGAAGCGTTAGAAGGCCTGTACACACCACTTATCAGAACAGACATTCCGCACACGTTAACGGTACACCAGATGCTTTCATGACCAGGTATGCTCACGTGTTTTTGAAATAAAACGCTATTTTTTATTACTAGGGCTACTCCCCCACCACGACCGTCACGGTCTGTGCGAAGGAGGCTATAAGCCACTGGAGCTACTTCAGAGTCATGAATGTCGGGGTGCAGCCAGGCTTCGGTAATTACCATGATATCAGGAGAGTACAACAAGACAATTTCTTCTAATTTTTCTATTTTGTTCACCATGGTACGTGCATTAAGGCACGATAGTGTCAAGGGGCTTGTGTTTTGCGGTCATTTATCAGTTCCGGGTGGAGCAGCGTTATCGTCAACGTGTGTATGCTTAATCACAGTTCTTCTATTTTTCTCGCCGTCCCACGCGTACGAGCTGTTGCAAATTTTCATTTTATCATACCGAAGGCTCACCTTTCGCGCTATCAACCTTCGACGACTGCCACAATTTTTCCGCACTTCCCGAACAGCTGGCGAAAAATCCTCAGAAATAGATATGTTATTGGTTTCCAGTTTGAAACAGTTACGAAGGACGGCAGCTTTTTCAGAGAAGTCATACAAGCGTAGTATTACTGGTCGTTCTTTGTTCTTAATCTTTCTACCAATGCGATGAATGCGTTCGAGTGATCGCACCTCTACCACGAGCTTTTCCTTAAATATGCTCTCCGTGACATGTTTTGCCAAGGATGCGTTAGTTTCATCCTTGTCTTCCTTTAGACCAAAGATGACAATGTTATTGCGGCGGCTCCGATTTTCTAGGTCATCCAGTTTTTTGGCCATGTGTGACACTTCTTTCTGTACGGCCGTAATTGCTACTTCACACTTATCTACCTTCTCCTGGTAAAGTTTAAGTGATGCGAGTGCTCCTTCAATTTCTGTCAGCCTAGTCTGCACATTAAGTAATCCGGTCTGAAGAAGCGTTTGAGAGGCCTGAATTTCAGTAA
>NC_134571.1:110031671-110071671 GCF_050947875.1 Dermacentor variabilis
TCTCTGTGATTTGGAGATACTTATGAGTTTACAGTAATAACTGCTGGTTTATGAAGGAAGTTATCTTTTTACTGCTCAGAGCAGAGGTGCTTGCTTACTGGGAGTATACGTAGTCGGTCAGCATTCATGGGTTATAGTATAAGACTGTCGGCAGGTACATCGATTCGGCACACATAACACTTTCGTGCAGTATATACTGGAAGGCGGCAGCGGCAGCAGCAGCAGCCTCACTTTAGAAGCGATCCACTGTATAACCTAGCACCTTGCAACCTGTAAAAAATTTATTTAGTTAGTAAGCCCCTTTCGCGGATGCAGTGTGAGATTCACTCGTGATTGTGCGGACAGATCCTAGCATATAATATGGGTGGCCCGAAAGCAATGGGAATTTCTTCTGGGCCGAATTCGAATGTATTCAAACTTAAATGATTTCCACTCAAACTCACCGAGGCTGCGATTCACCGAGGGCTCGCTCGAGCTCCCTGAATGCACTCAGATGCACAGCTAAGTGACTCACTCGCACCTGCTGAATGGACTCGGGCTCGAGAAAAATCACATTCACGCACACTCATACTCATTGCGGCTCACACGGACAACCGCTCAGAGAATGGCTGTTCTGAGTTTGCGGAACTGTGACTGAGCACACACATGCGTGATTTTGTCGATGCATGGTAAAGCAACTAGGTATCACACCGCTAGTCAAATTTCTGTCGAAAGTCGGGCTGACATTTACTACAACATTTGTCCGAGTGAAAACACAACCTGAAGGGGCAGCGTTTCTATTAATTAAGACACGGTGCACGCGCTGTTGAAACACTAATTAATAAAAACGACTCACTGTGGAATAAAATGAAGCTTGATGGAATTGCTTGAATAGAAAAAAAAAGAAACGTTCGTTTCACGTCATGAAACAAAGTTAAAGACCTTGTTGGAGAAGCATGGTTGACGGAGCAAGAAATCAGTGAAGACAACATAATTTGGCACACCTTCACCATAGCTGTTTAGAGATTGTGTAACGGAGTGAGCCTACATAGAAATATTGCATTGTTCTATTTAGGAAGTGCGATACACGCTAAAGGTCAGTTTCGACGGTTTATCCTGCCGGCGTCTTATTTTGAAAAACTCCTCAATGTGCCATATATTGAAAAAAACCTAGCTAAATAAAATTACAGTCCACACACTACACGCTTTTCAATGGTTATTAAGTTGTAAATGAATCTTTGGCAGCGTGTCGCAAGATATGCCGATAGAACTGATCGATTGCCTACAGCTTGTAAATCTTAGTGCAACGGTCCTCGAACTTCTTTGTTAGTCTCATGAACCTTTCGAGGTCGTCGCATGTCATTTAACGACCGCATTGGCTCCGTTTACAATACTGAAAAATATGAATAGCAATCAAGTAAGCTACTACGATAGCAATATGATTATGTCACATGTGGTGTTGTGAGAACAGGCATTCAGTGATTATTACGCAGGTAATAATATGCGACAGAGAAGAAAGGTACCTCGACAATATAGAAGCGAACGTATTGACGAAAGTATCGAGTTAAGGGCAATAATAATGACATACTCGGCATAAGCTCCGTTTCTTGATTGACATTTAAGCTGGCTGAATTAAAAAAAAAATACACATGAACAGCTTATACGATTGCAATTTTCCTCTCAAACACCTCACTCACGTGTCTGGCAAGCGATGGTTGGGGAGACTGTAGTAGTGCATTGGTTCCCGTGGGCCCATTGACGTCTGTAGTGAACCCATGTAGGCTCACCTGCCAAATATTGAGACACGCTACCCTACTAAGAAGATGATAGACAGGCTGCCCTTGCCATAAGAGTTCGAGCAGACCTGCAGGTCCCTCGTGCTTAACACTGCAGCACCGCAGAACTCTTGCCGGACGACATGAAAATGGGATTTATCCCTGGTATACTCCGCCTCTTGAGGAAGCCGTTAAACCAATATACGCTGTTAATTGCAAAGTAGGCGACTAAACCTGAGTATGATGTCCCTCCTCCCTCTACTACGTCGCCTCTCCACTTTCACACCCAACGAAACTACACAGTTGCACGCCCTTCCCAACTATTTCAAGACAGGATAACCATTTCTACCTGAAATGTTTCAGTAGCGAGGAGTCTAAAGCGGAGCAACGTATGATGATGGGCTAGTTGGAGCAAAGCCGCCAAAGTTTGCGCAAAATGCAAGTGATCCCTCTTTTAAAGCGAAGCTTTCTTTGCCTCTTCGATTTATCCACTGCTGCTGCTGTTGCTGTATCTGTCTTGTACGCCGCGTCAGGGGATGGTTCGCAGCGTGTAAATACATGGCAGGAAGGCGGAAGAGAGGAAAGGCGACGCGAGAAGCTCGTTTTGACCTTTCCGGCGACGGCCGTTACAATGCCTTCTGGAATGTGCTAGCGCCGCCACAATATCCTTCCGACGGCAGTAATTATCCGTGGCCCAACGCAAAAGCATTGTAAAAACTGCAGCGCTTATCTCTGCACTAACGTGCAACACTCTCGAGGAGAGGTAGATAGAATTTTAGAGAGGAGGTAAGGAGAGGAGGCAGACAGTGGATAGAACCAGCGCAGTCACGAGACCAGTGAATAACCGCCTTGCGATAAAGCCCCTTAAACTTCGTAAATTAGCGACACTCTCCGCCTCCGCCTTCACTCCTCCTCGTTTCTCCTCTCTTTCACGCTCCCTCCTCGACTTTGGCGCCGCTTACACTGCTCGAGCGTAGCAACGGCGCCAACACGCGCTCCTCGCCACTCTGTAGACGTTTCTCGAGCAAAAATCGCGCTGATGAACGGCGCGAGGGCCCACTTAATGCTATTAGGACCATAGCGACGCGGCGTCGTCCTCGGCCAGAGCACGCGAGGAGGAGGCGGCATTCTTAAAAGCGTGGCACCACTTTACAAAGTTTAAGGGGGCTTTACCTTGCGACTCTTCGCTCGCAGCTTGCATGCGTGGTGGGAGGGTGGGAGAGCGAAAAGGCGACGTAAGAAGGCAAGAAACCCTATTAGTAGACACGGCAGCTGTTGTGGACAAACTGTACAAATTTAAGTTTAAGGTGCGGTACAGGACGTTTCTGCTATGTATGAAAAAATAGACAGTCTGCAAATTTGTCAAGCGCACAATTGACGCAGGGCACACGGACGAAAAACCCCACTAAAGCACCGTAGCGTCTTGGCGACACTACGAAAGCGGCCACTCGTCACATCAACACTTCTGTGCCCGCCACGGTAGCTTTGCGCCTATTGCGTTGCTCGAGGTCTCGGGTTCGATCCCGACCACGGCAGCCGCCTTTCGACGGGGCAGAAATTGAAAAATGCACGTGTACGTAGATTTAGGTCACTTTAAAGAACCACAGGGATCAAAATTAATCAGGAGTTCGCCACTACGGTGTGCGTGATAATCCGACTGTGGTTTCGGCCGCATACTGCCCAATAATACGAATAAAGTTTAACACGATGCCACGATGCGATGCGCAATGTGAGGCTCTGAGAACACTAACCTTCTCGGTTGTTATCAACAGCGGCACACAACAAAGCCTCAAGCAAACACGTCTCGAAGTGTGCTCTCTGTACTACGCAGACAAGTAGCAGTGGTGAACGCAACTCACCACTCTCGTATTTCAGTAAACGCTGTAGAAATTTTGATTTCTTGCGCTTATCTTTGGTGCCACAAACACTGAAATTTACCACGGTGCCCACGAGGCCTTCTTCCGCCACAGCTAATCTAAAAAAAAAACCTATTTGACGTCTTCCAACTGCTACAAAAGCTGACGCCTCACGCCGTTTATGCGAAGGAAGTTCCGCCGTGTAGGGTGTGTACGTCTGGAGACCCGCAGAAGGTGTAATGTCACTGTGTCGGATGGGATTACATAAAGCTTTCTTAGAGCTGTCAGCAGACTGAGCTTTGGAGGGCACCATTGTGGCCAAACCTGTTTGAAAAAACCAATACCGTCTATCGGTCATTCTTATACGGAAAGAATAAACGTTTGTAAAGCATCCCCTTTCTCCTCACACACCCACCCCACGCCGCACGACAAATCGGAGACGATAACGACACTGTTGTGTCGCAGCAGTTTCATGTCATCTTGAGAATGCCAAGAAACAATCCGGCCTCTATGTAATAATAAACTCCTCAATAGGACTTCCTGCGTCTATCTCATTCCAGACTGCAGTAAATCGGCTGGACGCGAGCACGTTTCGAAAGACGAAAATTCAGGGACTACGGCCACACACGCACGTCTAATAGAAAAATCAATTTGTGCCCTACAGGAGGTTCCGAAGAGCTTTGGCCCCGGGAGTTTAAGCAACCATTTGTAGTTGGAATATGAAATTGGTGCTAAAAGGCAGTTAGGGTATAGTTTGTTTTCTGCGGTCTATGGGACTTCGGCAATAACTGTGACCATGACAAGTGCCGCCTCAGAATTCTGCGCCACGGATTTCCGTTTCGCTACGTATCTCTCTATTTTTTTTAAAATGAGGGTAGCTATATGAGCTTGTTGGTATGGCATCTTCTACTGGCGCAAACTGAAGGATAGGGACAACAGAAAGGCACATTTGGAAACGACAGAGCGCTATCTTTCAATAACAGATTTAGTTCCAGTTCTCGTTGCTACTTATACCCTGAAAACGTCATTCGACACGTGTAAATATAGCTCTGTCAACAAATATCTATTTAAATCCCTTTCGTCCTTGCCCCTTGCAGGGCAGCAAACTGGAATTTGTCTGCTTAATCTCCCTGCTTCTGCTTTGTTTCGCTCTCTTTCTCAGCTATTGTCTATGTACGGTGATTACCGGCTTTGTCATCGGCAATCCACGGAACTAACATTCGACGTCAATGCAACTACACTATAGAGCGCTCCGTAAGTGGCAGGCTTTTCATGCCGCGTCAAATAATTATGACTCTATGAGAAGAGGTCCACCCATTCTGTTAATTCGCACAAAGTGATGTACATTAGCATTGATCGGTAGACGTGTAAGAACTGGTGCACACAACAAACACAGCATGTTTGTCACTATTCACTTCGGCCTAACGCGCACCTACAACCCTCTATCGCGCTCTGCAACTGTCAGAAGCCACGGCAATAGGTGTCCTTTCAGATGACATGTACAAAATCGCGATTTCAGGTAAATAATATATAAAGCAGTGAAAAAAAAGATAAGAACGCTTATTAGTCCTATGTAGACGACCCCTGCTCACACGGGCCAAAATGCAAGCCTTATGTGCCCGAGCGTACAGCAGGAGTCTGACAGGGCGCGGAGTTTGGGCTGGGACGTGATTAACGAATTAGGCCTGCGCTTCTGAATTAGCTCAACAAGACTCCACAACGCGTTGTCCGAAAGCCTGCCGCCGTTGACGTTACCACAACCCTAGCGCGTGTGAACAGCACTATACGACTACCCGTCAGCCGGTAGAGGAAGTAAGAGGAGACGATGGCGGGATGCAAAGGCTTGCGCGTGCGCGTATGTGTGCGCGCGTGTTTGAATGGGGATTCTGCACATTGTGTATGGTGGTGGGTTCATTTGCGTTCGTGCGCTTGTGTACGACGTCTGTGACAGAGTCGTTTAAGCGCGTCAGAAGAGGGGAAAGAAATGAGCATAGTGGAATTGTTTGCTGTCTGCGAGAGAAGAACACGTTATGCTTAACTTGAGGCATGACGCAAGAGGGCGCGCATGGCGACAGAGGAGACGAAGCCACAGCGTCCTGCGAAGACACAGCGTCGTGTAGTTCTGCGTGGCCTTTTGCTAATTACGTCAAGTTATGCACTAGAAGTTAGCCTGACAGTGTGTTCTTCTGAGCGTTAAGCTTAAGCGCGAAACAGTATGAGTGCGCTTGAGTTAGAGTTAGAACCTGTAGCTCATAATCAGATGAAGCCAACAGACGATGAAACGAAGGAAAGCTTGGAATAAATTACATCGTTCTTAAGGGCAAGGTATAGAAAAATAAAAAGAAGGTTGAACAATATATATATATATATATATATATATATATATATATATATATTGTTTTTTAGTCCACTTTTACTTCTTTTTACTTTATTATTTCTTCATTTAAAAAATGAACTTACCATATGCTTTCATTGGCTTCATGTGATTCTGATAGGCTATTATCGCAAAGCACTAGGACATCCAACTTTTTTCAGAACGTGGGGTCTGTGCAACGTGCTCTTAAGTATAGGCTGTAGGCGCACGTTTTCAAGATAGCTTAGTGGCGGCATTAGCCGGATGGCGGAGCATTTCAGATGTTGCTACACTCGCAGTTTGAATCTGTGCTCAGCTTGGAAGATGAGGTTCACAGTATAGCGGTGCTGCAGCTGCAGAAGCAAAGCGTTGCAGCTACCAGCAACATGCTGGAGAACTATCAAAAGGCTGGCCTAGGAACTGCATGTCTTTCGGTACTCAATTGAATTCCAGGTAATGAAGACGGCAATCGGCTGGCTGGCTGGATGGATGGATGCTATGAGCGTCCCTTTTGGTACGAGGCGGTGGGTTGCGCCATCAAGCTCTTGTTATTATATTGTCTAATGTCCTACCTACGTTAAAAAAGAAAAAAAAGGAAAAAAAAAACCCACGATTAATTCCCATGACCAAGCTTTCTGAACCCCTATTGTAAGCTTTGCTTTTGCACGCCTCCGTATTTTGTCGTTTCCATATTTTTCTTCCAGCAATCTTCCAATCGCTGCTTACTAACCTCTACTGCGGACATACTTACTTCCCCCCCTGCTCTCGCTGAATCCAAGTGCTTAAAGCAAGCCAGAGATGCGTAAATCGACCGCTGGGCAGGTATCTTCACATTCTAATATAACGTGCTCCATCATTCCCCTTGCTTTACCGCAACAAGCACATGCTTATTCTTCCTTCTTATATGTCGCTTTATAAGTACGTGTCCTATAAGGCATCCTGATCTCGCTTGGAAAAGTAATGAGCTTCCCTTTGAGTTATCGTAAATTGTTTCTTTCCTGATTTCGTTTTTTTCTCTTAAGTCGTTACTCATAGCAGGTTTCTTTTCCATTGCCGCCACCCATGGGATTATTTCAGCCTCTCTGACTTTCCGCTTGATGCTATTTGTTACCGTGTTGCTCCCCATACAGGTCGCATACTTGCTGGTAAGCTTCCTAGTTGTTTTCCTCCACTGTGAATCAACGTTTTTCCTTTACAAGTACCTGAAAATTCTCCCAGGCCCTTTATTTTCTTCTATATTTCTCAGTCGCTCTTCATAATCAATTTTAGTGTGAGCCTTTCTCCCTTCGAAGCTTGTCCAGCCCATATCACCCTGCACAGCTTCGTCTGTCGTCTTCCCGTGAGCGTCCACTGTGAGGCGTCCCACTGACCTTTTGTTCCCATCGACTCCTGATTGTACCCCTGATTTCAAGCAAACAACCGCATTTCCAAATGTAAGTCCTGGAACCATTACTCCTTTCTACATAGCCAGGAAGATCTGGTACCTGTTGCCTCCCCAAAGCGCTCTGTGTTTCATTATGACCGCATTTCTCGTCCCCTTTGCTGTTATCCTTTATTCCTGTGTTTCCAGATATCTATCACCTTTATTTATCCATATACCAAGGTACTTATAACCTTTTACTCGAGGCATTTCCTGGAGGACTCGGACCGTCAATATTTTTCTGCGGCAACTTTCGTGCTACGTAATTGTAACTCTCACAAAGAAAGATATGTCGGGTTTTGCGTGCCAAAACTATGATCTCATTATGAGACATGACATAGGGGCGGGGGGGGGGGAGGGGAGGGTGCGCTCCTGCCTGCCGTGGAAGCTTATAGCGCTATTGCGTAGGGCTATTGAGCTCGAGATATCACGGTTTCGACGGGGGAGCGAAACGCAAAAGCGATCGCTAAGGAAAACGCTAAAGAACCCAAGGTGGTGAAAATTAATCCCTAGTCGTCCCCTACGGAGTGCCTCACAACCAGAAAGCGGTTTTGGCAAGCAACGCACCAGAATTAGATTCGTGGTGGCATACTTGGGATGAAACTTGACCATCCGGGGTTGTTTAACGTGCGACTAAATATAAGTACACGAGGGTTTCTTGCAACTCGGATACGCCGCAGCGCCGCGGCCGGGATTGAACCCGCGAACTCGAGCTCGCCAACGCAACGCTATAGCCGCTGAGACACTGCGGAGGTTTCTATATCCGTGGAATCACTAAAAATTTAAGAATGATGATTATATGGAAGCAATGAATTGCTAGAGCGTTGCATTTAGGTCTCACAGAAACCCCCTAACTTTTCCTCAAGGGCACCAAACGCCTTCCATGATGTACTCAATGCTTTAAAGCGGCAGCAAACTGACAGGTATGTCGTCGACAGAAGGTGAAACTATTACGCAGTGGTGAAGTGCACGGGGCAGTCACGTCACCTAACATTTAACACTAAAGAAATTACGACGACGTAAGGCCCAAGGCCACTGCCATAGAAAGAAAAGTACTGTTCACAACGTAAGAAGTCGTTGCTTCAAATAAAGGTTCATTCATTCATTCATTCATTCATTCATTCATTCATTCATTCATTCATTCATTCATTCATTCATTCATTGATTCATTCATTCACTCTTTCATTCATTCATTCATAAGGTATGCAAGCCATACGTTCCCGTATGCACGTACAGTAGCTAGTAGACGATGTCAGGAACAATCCGCACCCATAGCCTCCGAGATTGCATGGGCGCGAGCCGTTGCAATCTTTGAGGCCACGCCACACTATGCATGGTTTCATAATCATTCGCGAGGCGGCGACTCTGCTCAATCTCGTGGCGGACACATATTCTCTTTGAAGGGCGCCTGCTGCTGTATTGCTAACCCGTCGTTTCAACGACGGGTTAGCAATTTGAACACAGTTTTACAATAAATATAAAAAAAATCTGCTAATAATTGGAAGAGAGCTCAGAAAGAATTAGATCAGACTCGCTTCCAATAGTATTTGTTTCATGTTCGGATCTGTTTCAGAAATTAATAGTCGCGCATCCCTACTGAATAATATTCTTGTGGCTTTCACAAACTTATTTTTTACACTGGGTTCCCTTCCTGGCACATTCTGGTTATTATCCCTTATGCGCTAGCACGCTCACAGATTTAGAATATTTTAATCTTATTGCTGGCATGCTGCCTTCCATGTGTGTGTGTGTGTGTGTGTGGGTGCGTGGGTGGGTGGGTGGACAAACTCCAGGGCAATTCGCAATGCAAGAGCTATAGGGATACCAACTTTTTCCGGAAAGGCAAGAGAGGTTCGCAGGAAATTTGTATCGACTGCATGAAAAAGAGAATGAGCTTTTAGGATAGAGGAACTTTAAATTAGTAAAGCGTGACAAAGTAAAGCAAAAGGCAAAAAAAGTAAATACATCCACGACATATTGATAGCAGCCGGCAGGACGCTACTTAGAGTTTGAATAATTAAGTTCCTGCGCCGTTCCACTACGAGGTTCTGCTGTCATTAAAGTACAAGCGAGAGACTGCCTGTAATAATTTGCATACATAATGATGCTAGATGTGTTCAAATGCGATGCAATGGAATATGCTAAGGGAAGAGAATGCGATAACTGTGAGGGTGAAAATTCTTGTTCAGCGGATGCTTTAGCCCGGGCGCAACTCCGACGCGGCCTATTCAAATTTATTTTATTTATTTATTTACACATAATGCAGCCAAAGTGAGGCTCTTGCAGGAGTGAGCAGTGAGGGAGGGAAGAGAAAAAAAGAAAGCGAGAAAACAAAGTATAGGGACAAGAAATATGAATATCAAGCAAATGCAGTGGTTTTCAAAAATTCTTGCGTAGGTAAAGAACGGATGCTTCCAGGTATTGAATTCCAGAGTTCAATGGCCAGTGGAAAGAAGCTGTGCTTGAACATCTCCGTTCGGCAAAAGCAAGGGATGAGGTTAAGATTATGAGAACTCCTAGTGATAGAAGGTGGACTAAAGTTCAAATAATTATTTAGTGTAACAAGGCGCTCAGAATCAAGCAGCGCGTGTAAAAATTTCATGCGTTCTAAGCGACGGCTAGATGAAAGAACTGTAAGACCTGTAGCTGTATAATGGGAAGAAGGGCAAAAATCTCGGACATAGTTGCGAAAAATGAAGCGCACTGATTTATTTTGGACCGATTCAAATTTGTTATTATGGGATTTCTTATGACGATTTCATATGATGCAGCCATAATCAAGAATAAGGATAATCAAGGATAAGTGTTTTATACGTCAGCAGTTTGGTATCCTTTGGAGCCTTACGCAATGAACGATGGAGGTAACCGACACGTCTAAAAGCTTTGTTACATATGATATCAATGTGTTTCGACCATGTCATGTTATGAGAGAGATGAAGACCAAGGTATTTAAATTCGGTTACTCTTTTTAAATCATGACCATGGAAAGTGCACGCAATAAGTGATGGAGATGGGCGTCTGGAAAAGGTCATGGAAACAGTTTTAGAGAAATTAATGTTCATTTGCCATTCCTAGCACCACCTGCAAAATTTTGCAAAGGAGTCATTAAGTAAATCTTAATTCATTGGCGTGTTAGTATTATGATAGAGGACGAAATCATCAGCGTAAAGACGAATATTAACGGACACGCAATGCGGGAAGTCATTAATATATATATTAAGAAAAGAAGCGGGCCTAAAACGGAACCTTGTGGGACGTCGGTTGAAACACTGACAGGAGAGGAAATAGAGCCGTTAAAGTGCTCAGACTGAGAACGCTGGGCTAGGAAGCTGTGTATTCAACCAACCAGAGAAGGGTTATTTAGAATGGAGTTAAGCTTGTAAAGGAGTTTTGGGTGTGGGACGGTGTCGAAAGCTTTGGGTAAGTCAACGAAAATGCTGTCAATCTGTCCGCCTAAATCCAATGACTGACAAAAATCGTGCGTGAGTTCGATTAGTTGGTTGGTATAGCACCATATCCGCGACGGAAGACGTGCTGGTAATTGGATAGAAATTGGATAGAAATTGGATAATTGGATGGTAATTAGAAGAAATTCCGTGATGTGCTTATAAATTACATGTTCGAGTAACTTGCATGAATGGGCAGTTAAGAAAATGGGTCTGTAGTGCTGCAGAAGTTGAGCGTTACCGGATTTGTATATCGGAATTACCTTAGCAAGCTTCCAGGATTGGGGAACAGTGACGGCGGATAATAATTTATGGAGGATAACGAAGAGGTACCTGCTTGTCGAACGTGAGTAGCGAAAGAGGAAGGAATTGGGTGTGTCATCTGGGCCGCAGCTTTCTTTTAGCATCTAAATGGAGGATCATGTTAAGAACACCTGAACTAGATACGACGATGTCTTCAATAGGAGGGTATGAGTCACAGCTAAAAGGTATAAGTGAAGAGATATCCTGTGTGAACACGGAATGAAAATAGGTGTTAAAAGCAGAAGCAATCGTGAGTGAATCTGAAACTGCAACTTCATTAACAATGAAACTGTCAGAAGTACTGTTACTTGGCACTATATATCGATTTCCAGAACATACGAGGGTTTCTTTTCATTAATTTTAGCAAAGCAACAGTATGGTAGAAATCCTTGGAAGATGTCAGTTTCTGGCAAAGTTCCTACTTGGCATCATCGAACTTTGCAATTTTGACAGGATTACCGCTTCTTTTAGACTTGCGCAATCTCGAAACATGACGCGATAAACGCAGTAGTTCTCTTGTCATCCACGGTGAATTGATATATTTCTTTTTGCTTTCAAGGGAGCAAACTGGTTAATACATGTTTCAACAATATGCTCAAAAAACCTTACGACAACATCAACATCACTGATCAAAGATAATTCATGAAACTTCTCAAACGATTCGCGAAGTGTGTCGGTAATTGCAGCATCATTGGCGCGGCTAAAATCACTAAAAGTGCAGTACTAAACCCGCGGTTTGGGAACAATACGGCAAACTGAGAACAGTGCGGCTTTGTGGTCAGGATTCCCGTCAGTAACGCAGCACTGGAAGCCACTCTCGAAAAGACTTGAGCTCAGGAAAGCTAAATCTAGGACAGCCGTTTCCGTGGTGTTCTCGTGGACAATCTGTTTAAGCCCGAGTGATAGGGAAAGGCGCAATAACTTTCTTGAGAAAGAGACGTCGTAGGCGCTAATGATGTGAGAGGGCCAGTTAATGTCTAATGCATTAAAATCTCCCATAAGTATTATATTTGATGGTTTCAAATCATACAAGATGTTGCTAAGAAAACCGAACTGATCATCACAAGAACCGGGAGGCCAGTAGAACACTCCAATTAGTGCGGATGACCTTTCCAAATGAATCTTGCACAAAAGCAATTCAATTTCACTTGGGGTTTTAAGAACTGAAAACTTCAGGTGGGATTGTATATAGAGGGCGACACCGCCGCCTCTACCATTCGGTCTGCCAACTCTTACCGACGTGTATCCATTTAACGCAAATTCGGAGTCGTGTATGCCGTCATGTAGCCATGTTTCCGTAATGCCTATAATATGGGGCGAATGAGCAGTTACAAGAGAGATGAAGTCGGAAAATTTATTGAGAAGGCTTCTTGCGTTAAAATTTAATAGGCGGAGGTCATTGGTGTTGCGACGAAGTAGTCGAGGTGGAGAGGCAGGTGTGACACTATTCAGTGGTGTGTTACGACGTACTTTCTCTAATGTATTGGAAGCGCTGTTCCAGTTTTAGCGAACTTTATCGATAAATATATGATCAAACCGTATGCATGTAAAACGAAAGAAGCATTTTTATGAGATAACCCCTATAGACCGATTTTAATGAAATTTGCTGAAGTTGAGGGAGAAAGGTAAATGCTAGTGACTGTTGTAAGCGGAGTTCCGATTTAAGACCTGCATTTTGTTAAAAAGATTTTGAAAAATTCGCAAGTTTGAAAGAAATAGAAGCGTGGAGTTTGCAAATCAATAGCTCTGCATTAAAAACAGATATAACGGTTCTGTAAGCGGCATCCACTAGACCATTCAAAGCGGACAAATTTCATATGTCATTTTATATCTTACGTGAATTTGTTGCGTTGTGTACAAGGGTTCTGCAAAAGCTGTGTTTCCATATTACAAATTTTTTTTTAAAATCATGCGTAACATCAATTTTTTCTGCTTTAGATGTACTATCACATGCAACTCACATAAGTGTGATATCATTTTTTTATTGCTGAGTAATAGAGTTGTAAACTTGATAGTTGAAGTACCTCAAAATTATTGGTTTGCCACTTTTTAATAAAGAATTGAAGACCTAAATAAAGAATCATACATCGAGAGTCACTAGATTTTAAGTTCTTTTTTTTAAAAATGTAACAGACCTCGCCAAATTTGGTGCAGTGGTTGCCGAAAACAACGAATTCTCCTTTTACATATATTTAAATAGGAGCACCTGAGCTAAAGCTTCTCTTTAAGGACTACGCCAAATTCACTGCGCAAGTTTTTCGGAGTGGCCCTTTCTTGCGGTTAGAGTAAAAGGGCAACTATTCTCGATTGCAGATGGAAGAACAAGGAATAATGCTGGATGAAATAAATAAATAGACGCCTTAATAATACGGCCGTCTTTCTTGAAGTACTATTAATATTGTAAATTCTCAGGCTAGTGTCATTGCCTCCCACATCTTCTGGGTCCTCGTCGTAAAGAAAGAGACGAGTAATGCTTAGGCGTGGCGCGGGCTTTACAAAATTGCTTCATTTCTTATCTTTTGTTATGCACGACGCTCATTTGCCTTCTGCTTTTGGAGGACAATCAGCACGAACGGCAACGAAGTTTAGAATTCGCACGTGTTGAGAAGCACCTGACAGCTCGTTTCGTGTTTCCTGAATGAGCGCAAAAGACAATAAAAAATGTAATATTAGCAGGGCAGAAGTCTGATTGGCTTGAATTTGCGTAAAGCATTTGGTTGTGTCGTGAGACCATCATAGCAGTATGAAAGCGCTAGCGCTAGAACAGTAACCTTATTCATTGTTTATGCAGCACATCGTTTTAGGCACACGTACGACGTACAGCTGTATATGGCCGTATTTTGGTGCTTGGAGTGCGCATTGTCTGATAGGCAAGAGTTGGGAAGCTAGAAAACAAAGCTGACTGATTCATGAAAGAAATTCAACGTCAAAAAGTCAGCTTGGGCGACGAGCAACGTTGTACCAGACTGTTCAATACAATTTTTTATCGGTTGGTGATTAAGGTGCACCTTGTGGTGCACTTCAATCTGTATGTTCTTTGGCATTCCGCTACCAACGAGATGAAAAATGGAGAGGGAAATAGATAGGCAGATAGATGAATAGATAAGATAGATAGATAGATAGATAGATAGATAGATAGATAGATAGATAGATAGAGAGAGAGAGAGAGAGAGAGAGAGAGAGAGAGAGAGAGAGAGAGAGAGAGAGAGAGAGAGAGAGAGAGAGAGGTTACAAGAGAAATGCAAGGACGTCAACCAGACTGAACCGCGTTGCCTACTCTGCACAAGGGAAAAGGAATGGGGGAAAGGGATGGGAAAATCGAGCGGAGGAGGAAAGAAAAGTTCACAGCATGCATGCCAGAACATGCACAATCGTCCATCGTTCAGTCTGTCGAAGGTTAGAGCGAATTTACTAACTTGGAGGAAGCCATGTTGAAGAAACAAGCGCCTTTCCAAAGCACGCTGACTATCAATGCACTCGTTGGTTCAGGTATAAGTTACAACCATTTGCCGAGAATCCGCGTAGACAGCCTTGCATCCTACCGAACGGGATGGTAGGAATCCGTTGCATATATCCGGCTTCGCCAGATGTCGAATACCCTTTTCTATGCGGGGTAATCAGTTTTTATGTTTTCCAAAATTTTAGAAAAGCACCTTTCGGAGATAAAAGTTTTCCCTTTCACGCCAAGACTTTAGCGAGCTGTGCCATTAATCTACTGGCTATGTCCCGCTCCTCAGTGATGGACCTCTCGCCAATTTCAGTCACTATGTGTGCAGCAAGCAAGGACACCATTCTCAGCGTTCGTAGGCGCCGGCGTGCCACGCTTCGTGTCTTGGAGGCCACGCGCGGGCTTCTCAACATTGCCACTGGACGGCGCAGCGTGTCCAGAAGGAAGCGCGAGAGAAGAACCCGGGTTGCCGCGTTGACGCGTTTCTCAGCGTTCGCCCCGCACCGGCGCCATATGGATTTCGAACGCCACGCGCAGGCTTCGCGGCGGCGCCGCTAGATGGCGACGAGGGTTCTTAGGGAAGCGCGAAAGGGTAATCCCGCTGCAGCACAGGCCTCGCGCATAACTCGTTTCGACGGTGGCAATACGTTGTGTCGCTATACTGGTTCACTGATAAAGGCATTACCGTCGATAGTCATTGTGAGATTAATTCCACCGTTCTTATTTGGTTCAGACACAACATTTAGGCACAACTACAGCGGTAGTTGATAATTCTGCAAGTATTCAGCGCTCAGCTTTAAAAAAAAGAGAGGAAAAAGAAAAAAAAAAGCAACGACGATTGCATCAGCAACTGGAAGAAAAGACTGTGCTCCTCTAACACAACACTTTTGGATCTAGCGAAGGAGCCTGACAGCACATTCACCTAACTCAGTATTTGGTCGGTCGAATCTTTTTCGCCCTGAATGTTTCGGGGAAAGATACAAACTAACTTCGTTACAGTTTGATTCTGGCAATTTCCGTTCACTTAGCTTCAGTAGTAGCCTGTGTCAGGGGTGAAGCAGTGATTGTACGGAGATAAATCGAGCTTTGTTTTCTTTTTATCTCAATCTTCAAATTGTACAGCAGACGCTAAAATATTGAGGGGGGGGGCACGAGTTGCGCTTATATAAATTGCTTCTATCTTAATACAGGTCGCCTCCAATCGAATAGCTCAATATGTGTGTAGTTGACATGTAGTAATGCGGCCTGCCTCGGAAATGGAGGTTATATGTGCTCGGGCTTCGCAAAAATTGAACTTCCTCGCAAATCCTGTCCCGTAAACTTTTAAGACCGGCCACGCTTCGTTTTCTGTGAAAGGTGGTGGTGTACTACAGACCCAGTCCTTTCTTTTCGACACGCATCGATCTTGCTGAAAGGGGTTGCTGGGAGTGACACAGGTAAGGGCAGGGAAGTTGATCAAACTCGAAATAACAACTGGAAATAAAGAAACCATTATAACGGAGGCTTACCAAAGCAAAGAATAATCTGCATAGAGAAAACACGCAGCATTCCGGGGTATAAAAGCATACTGGTACCGCATCAAGTAACGCATTCCTTCTGCGTCCTTCGTTCAAAAACGCTCTGAGCTGCGCTTTAAACATAATAAAGGAAAAATAGACGTGCCTGGGGGTGCTTCCGGAGAAAAAGATGTTTCTTTGGTTAACATTTGTTTTTCTCATATGCCTGTATGCACGCGCATCGTGTTCTCAGCCCGGGGCATAAAACATTTTCAGACTTGTTATGCAGCCACGCTCCGACGCACGGAGGCCTCCTACGCTGCCTCTGTAATGTACTCGCATACGAGTATAATGACTGGTTCTTCAAAATTTTCAGTTTCACTGCATTTTCCAGTGCCTAAAAAGGTTGATGCATACAGAACGCGCATGCTGTCGTGATACTGTAAGAAGCAAAAGAGGTAAACGAAGAGCGTTTTTTTCCCCGGCGACCGTTCAGCTATGCGGCATCGCATTTTGCTCTGTGAGCGACCATCGTAGTTGCGTGTATTTTCGAGAGACAGCGTGCGCCATGGCCAACAGTTCCAATCGTCATTGGTTTGGTTCTTGGTGAGGGTTAAGAGAAAACATTTTTTTCCTAATTCTTTTATTGTTCACCCGCCACAGTGAACCTGTCTTGTGCAGCTCTTTTGTGCAGCTTCTTCAGGTAGTGCGAAAATGGTGTCCCTGCGGAATGCTGTTTGGCGGAGGACCTCAGCCCAGAAGACTCTTACGTCCTGATAACCTTAATATGTGTTGTTTGTGAAGCATACCTTATTTTTTTAGAGCGCAGCACTTAGGCGCCACTTCCTGCGGCGAGCGTCGGCGTTGTCCCTCTTAACCGAGCGGCCGAACACGGCGATTGATAAAACCGAACACGGAGCGCAGCAGGAGATGAAAGCCTGCGATAGCGAAGAGCGCGTGAGGAGGAAAGTGAAGGATGAGGGGGCAGCGATACCATGAGGCTGAAAGCGGAGCAAGAGGGTATGGCGAAAGCGTGCGAAGAAAAGCGTAGTGCTGCGCAAGCCGGGCTTTGCGGCGACGATGGCTACGAGATGGCGCCAGAGTAGCACGCGTGGTCTGAATGGAAACAAAGCGCTGCATGAGCGGAGGTCTGTCTGCGGCGGCTGCTGTGAATCGAGCCCACGCGTCACCCACGCGCTGCATCTCGCGATCTCCCGATTATCGAGGCAGTCGCACCACACTTCGCTGCATTTGGAGCGTGCCGCACGAGACAGATTGTCTTCATCCGCCAATATACCGCGAAATGAAAACCCGTATTGAGCTCGCATTAGGGAGTACCGTAACCGTCGGTGAATGTTTGTGAAACCTGATGTTTAGCGCGGCAAAGTGTAAAGTGAACAACCTTATATAGTAGAGCAAACACGTGCGCTTCTTTTGGTCGGTTGCAATTACGAATGTCCCTACACTGCAGTGGGCGTGCATCACATGATCAAGCAAGATAAATATTTTGTTGTTCTTAGAAAGCGTGTACAAATGTCTCGTATTCCTTTATCGGGCGGAATATATTGCGTATTTTTATAATCGGCTTCATTGCCGGGAACTGAAATTCGGAATTTAAAATTCTCGTGTATGACAAAGTACATCTTAGAACTAAAGTTATAGTTAAGGGGCTTGTTGCGAGGAAGCGCCATTCCAGCTGTGTTCATACACCGTCTGGCCTCAGCGTCCTCTATCCTGGTAACTCTGCTAGAAGTCTATGCCTGTAACTGATGTTCGAAAGAGTAGTTTTTTTTGTTTTGTCTTTGCAGCTATCTAGAGCCAGAGGGTGACATTTGCGCACGTGCCATTCATGTTGAGGAGAGCTTGTTTCTTTCTGTGCCTCTTTTTTCAGCGCTATTTTTGTCATTTTTTTTCTGAAGAGGAGACCAGCATTGCGCCATAGCGAGGAGGGTACGAATTTATGCACACACAACTCACAAACAAGCGCCTCAGCAAAATTTATCATGCGCAGAAAAATAATTGCTACTGACAACCGCGCGCATGCGCGTTTCGTACGTGGAAGTTGTTGAGCAGGACGCGTGACTGCACGGGAAGGTCGACTCTGAAAAACACAACTTCATGGTTATTAGCTTGAAAGTCACGCATGAGTGACACATTTCCATTTCTTAAAACAAATAATGTAGGTGAATAAGAAATTTAACTTAAACCACAGGCCTCAATAGCCTACATAGCCATTCGCACTGAGGACGACGCTATTTCTTTACGCACGTAAGCTATTTGCGCCTGCTTGTGAACTATTCTAAAAATCTATAATGTCAAAACCGAAAGCACAGTGAAACGAAAAAAAAAAAACGCTCCAATGTTACTCATAAAAGTTTATTTTTGAATCGAAATAATTGCACTAGTTGGTTGCTGTCTTTCAAATTTTGATTCAACCAAAGATTTCATCTAGCGGGCAGTGTTGTAGCTATAGATAGTTTTGTTAATTACATCTCACTTGGAAACAACAGAGAGTTCTGTCGCAAACAACAGTTTAAACTACCGTGGGTAGAGAGATAATATTGATTCAAAAGCGATGATATAATGTGAAGTATCATACTTTTAAAAATATAATTTCACACCCTCTCGGCCTCATGGGCACGAAGACAAAAAAAAAAAGAAAAGAAGGAATAAGACGGCGCCTATTCTGTGGTAATGAATGCAGGCAAAATAAACAATACTGACACCCCCGAGAACCCTTTCTCAGAAAGCGCGCAATCTAAACAATTTGTCAAGGTTCATTTCAATGAAGAGTTTTTAGTCACTGACATCGGCTGAGCGGGCAGCACACTATTCCGCAAATTCTAAATCCTGGGTGCCGATGTATATATTTTTCGTGCTGGCCTCGACACGAAAAATCCAAACACAAAATTATTTGCTAGGCGCACATAAAATTCGCGTAGGTAGCGCTGCTTGGCGGCCTTGAGAAAATAGCTATAATCATTCACGCTGCATTCTAAGTTCCGATTTCAAAACACGTAATTTCCACTCAAGCGAACATTAGTATTTTTCTAACGTAAGCCGGGTTTCTGTGAGGTACTCGTGTAACCGCTCTCAAGCAGGCTACTAAGCGATGTTCAATATTTACTGCACGATGCGTCTAGAGTCAACCTGTGCAGCAGCCCGCGCCGCGTCCTCCAATTGGGTGGATATATGTTAATCTCTTACTTCATTTTCCACGATAGTCAAGCGAAGCATAATGCAGTGATGCAAATTATCAATTCGCAAACTTGTGGAGAAGCCATCGACAATGTTTTTTTCAGTATTAGCGAATAGCCCTAACGAACGAGCGAGTGAGCGACAGGGCCTCCCTACTTGCCGTCTATCCCCGCCACTCCGTTGCCAGAGACCACGAGCCCTTTCCCTCGACGCCTTCCCTCGCCTCCCCGTGGTTCTTTCGTGACAGCCGTGAAGAAGGAACGCGTCAACTTATTGCTTTCCAGTCGCGTGAAACATTATTTCAGCTGCAGCCGCTCATTGGGAAATCATAGTGTGGACGTTCGAAAAACTTGAGCTGACTTATAAAACAGCATGATAGACACAAGGGCACCAAAGTTATTGAGAAAAAAAAGTGCGAGCCCGCAGGCAGTGCTGCAAACGAGTTGTGGAACCATACGCTGGAAAGCGCTTCTCTACTATAACACGTTCGGGTTTCGCAACCTCTTGCGAAACTTGAACGTGTTATGGAAGCCACAAAAATTTTGTCGCTTCCATGTTTCTGCCACATTTGTGAGTATAATTGTGTTTTCCTTAGTGCTTTAGATGATATTGCGTTGCGCGCCTGCCAGGCATTTTCCTTTGTGATCTTTTTCTTGGTACCCAACTTGGAGATGACACGCATTCATTGGTGTAAAACTGGAAGTAAGACACACGAAGGAAAAAGACAAGAACATTTCATTACAGCATAGATTGCCTCCTGATGAAACTAACCCGCGTGATTTAGGGTATGGCACATGGGAAGAAACAGAATTTACACTCGACTAGCGTTAGTAAGTCACCGCATACAGTTTTAAATGAAAGCAATTCTAAAGGGAGCGTAAATAAAGCGGAGGTGGTTTGTGAACGCATAGAGAAGCCTGCTGTCATGTTACTAATAGTGTTGTGTAATAATAAGGCCAATGTGGAAACGTGGAAAATCATGTGGAGTCCTCCCTTTTTGAGCGACATTTGTGCGATTATGTATATTTTTTAGAAATGCTACAGCAGAAAAAAAGTGTAACACAACAAGACATTGGTGGTCTCCCTTAATTTGACCACAAGAGTGTACTGATATTTTCTCGCGCTTTGCCATGAAGATATCGACTACGCTGCCTCTAATGGCAAGTCCGACTGGTTCCTGCTAAACTCTGACTAAATTTGACGTGATACATAGCCTTCTCTGAATAGGAGCGAGGTCAAACCTGCCTGGGACAAACGTTCAGCTGCTCCCAGAATAGTCGAATGAGCCACGTGATCGCAATTTCGTCGCATTCTAGACCCGCCCCCAGATCGAAGGTGAGAGAGCTTCCGAGCTCTCCGAGCTCGAATGAAGTGTTCGGCAATGAACATGGCCGCACCCCCCCCTCCCCTATTCTGCAGAATGCACCATAGACCAACCTCCTTTATATTGTTACATGCATTTTGCGTTGTTGCTTTTGGACGATGCGTGCAGGTGCCCCGACTAAGAAGACGAACTGCTCCTATGTCTCGAGCTGTCGGCTGAACTGGCCAGCGCTGCACGTGGTTTGTAAATATAGACTGTAAACAGCCTTCAGTGTTTCACCCGCCGTTCGCATAACACTTTGTGGAGGTGCATCAATATCATCCAGGAAGCTTGTACATTTGGTACGCCGGTCTGACCTGCTACTCGCCGTAGATATAAATAAGTCAAACCAGTGGGTGGCTGCAGCGAGTTGAGCCAGCCTGCTCGGCAAACCCTAAGAAAAGTGATCGAATCAATAGCGCAACAAATGGGCCACAGCATTTTTTTGCCAATAGCGAAACCATCTGGATGTTCTGAAACACACGAAAGAGGCTTGTAGAGTGCTAGTTTATGAAAAAGTGACAGCTTTCGACAGCCAAATTTTACTGTGCCTTTTTGACAGCGTGAATGACAATTTGTGGATCAGAGACTAAAAAAAAAAAGAAAAGAAACACGTCCAATGCTGGGAACCTGGAGCAGAAGCCAAACGCTTTTTTGTGCATAAATGCTCAGATGGTTTTGGTCGGCCACCTTCATTAATAATACGTCCAACATAGCAATCCGCTAGCAGCTGCTCTTACGAACAATTCTAGCATAAGAAAGTTTATTTGAATACGGGTACTGCCCTTTAAATCAAAGGAGAAAATCATAGTTCGTGCAGTATAATTTGCTGAAAAAATAAACTTTTGACCATCGTACGCTTTTCATTATTTTTGTTAGTAGTTATCCGAAAGAAAATCCTAAATTCAAAAATTGTTTTTCTACAAACTTCGGATATACAATTCCATGCGAATGCATTGTACGTAAACATTTGAAATCAATAAAAAAATATAAGAAAATTCCAGTCGCCTATCGCCTTTGATTAAGACTTAGCGTCTACGTGCTCTTTGTTTACTAACGATTTTTCTCAAGCAGCAGCACCCCACGTATACGATTTTCAATTACACGATGCCTTAAGCTGCCTGATCGCGACTCTTTAACACACAAAATTCATCGTATCATATCGTCAACAAGGTGTTGATGGCAACGCTAGAAATATTGTAGCTGTTTTATGTGGCAGAACGCAGTTGGCAGGGGCTTCCAAGGTATGAAAACACAGCCCACCGATAACTTGCAAGGAAAAACATAGGAACACTATCTTTCCAACTACTAGCCTAGGTGGTGGGAGCCTGGATGACAAAAGAAGTCATGTAAACTGAGCAACAAAGAAAAAACAAACCCTAAAAAAATTCTCCTAGAACACACTTTACGATGACTGCCGACCTTAATGCGATTAGCATTCACGCAATCCAGCGGCACACCATATTGCTGAAGACATCTTTGTCTACACACTAGTAGTGGTCATCTTGAGTGCTTTGTTGGTTCTCGTTCTTAACTAATTGTACAATTTAGAGAACCGTTCCTGTAGCTCGACAGCTGATAAGGCTTTCCGAAGTGTCATGTCCTAACTGCGAGAGCGACTCTGCAGCTGCTTTTTATGCGAAGTTGTGTTTGACGTCACAGCGGGACAATGTTCAATTGCATTTCCCATTAGGCAACCTCGCGCACCTTCGGATGCCCCAAAGAAAGCTTCACTAAACGAGCACTTCCAACCGCTGCCAATTTTCGTCCCGCTACTACTGTAGAATCGGGGACAGCGCATTTGAATTTCAAATGCACTACAGTGCGGTTGCGTAGACTTCTTTTTCAAGCGCAAAACTTCAACTTTCTTTGTGAGCTAGGAGAACGCGCTTTGTCACATTTGTGATAGAAGAACTTGTAGCTAGGCTGGTTGGTAATCGACCTTGGTAATAATTTCAGCGCGCTGTAAAACACTCAAATCACAAATTCTTGCCTTGCAACGCCCCGAGTTACCCATAACTGTCTCAAAACGTGGGATTATACGATTGCAGCTGGTAAGGATGTTATGTGGGGATTTGTAATCGTGCGTATATGGTATAGTCAGTAGGGAACTGGTCTGCTGTACTCGGGGAACCGGTGCGAAACCAAATGTCGGACACATTTTTCTTTTAAAAACCGTCGCGTGATAGCGGCTAGATAGCAGCGCACTAAAGTGTGATGCTATGAAAGCTCAGCAGCCGATAACTGTGCAGCGAGAGACAGCGTCGAAAACGATAGGCGTCAAGCTAATGCGATAGATATACGGTAGCATGGATTAGAAGGAAAATGCTGTTAGATAATATACTAGTTTAGTCGAGTCACGTAGTGCGTAAAATGATTCTTGTTCTTCGGTGTGAATGATTCTTTCCGAAGGCCAGAAAAAGAAAGTATAGGACTGTTAAGGCTGAGTGATGACTTTGGAAAATTTGCAGGCCTCCTATGGACAAGACGGACGTAGCCGAGGGGCATTTGAATGTGTGGACCTTGCCTGTGCCCTGAACTTGATTGATAGGGATGGCTTTTCGACAATGCAGAACTTTCTGGCATACAGCGTAAATATTTTACCAAGACGTGACTTTGCTTCCATCTTCGCAACGACCCGTTCATATAATATAGGTGCACAAATAAACACATTTGCGCATAACATAACATACACAAGGGCAGCGATGTTGTGTTTGCGGAAGCGTAGCTTCGTTTCATTTTTGTTTCCCACGTTCGTTTGCTTCACTTGGCGAACACCGATAGTGGCTGCGTCTCTGCGCTGCTACTGGCGAGTGGAGCTAGCCCGCTGAGAACGTACTTGCCGCCACGATGAACTATCGTGTAAATAGGCTTGGAGACGATCTCCTCTTCTGCGCCACTTTAGTGTTTATTGATCACCCGGAGTGAGCCTTTTCATCCATCACTTTAACACGGCTGCCTCGATGTTTTCCTGTCCTCACAGCATTTTTCTTCCTATCCCGCAGGAAAATCTGGATGAGTGTTCCGAACTTACGTTCTCTGGTACGAATTTGTGTTTCGGCGTTCGCCGTGTTTGAACCTTTCGAAGCTTCAACCGTGAAGCCTGGGGCTTCATCGGCCCATCCGTCATCCTAGTGCCCGAGCAGTCATGTATGGATTTAGTACCTTTTAGAAGAGCTATATTTGTTTGGAAGCAAAATAAGCGGCGTTCCTGCATTTCATGGCTTCTATAACGGATAGAAAAAAAGATTAAGTACTTAAAAGCTTATTCGGAGGCGGATTCAAGAGAACATAGTGCCAAAATTAACACATCCATTATAGGCAAACACGTTGATAATGAAGTTTGCCGCTTTATTGCGAAGCAAACAGAGCACGTGACAGAGACAGATCGGTTTCGTGTAGACTTAATCTAGCGTGCCGACTCACTGCTGAGGCACAGTAGCTGCGGCATTCTGCTGAGAATTCGGTCGCGAGTTTCAACCTCAGCAGCGGCAACTGCATACATATAAAGGCGGGTAGTTCAAAAATGATCGTGTATCGAGACTTACGAGCTTGTTTAAAAATCCATGTGGTAAAGATTGTTCCGGAACAGTCCTACTGCGTGCGTAATAAAGTGCGGCTAGGGTTAGCTGTACTACATCAGTTGTTATCAAGGGCAGCGCAATGGCTCAAGCGTTTCAAAAGTGAGAAATGATGACACGCTAGGCGTGATGTAATCTATGCTTTTATTTTTTTTATTTATATATGATAGCATTATTGTTTCATTATCGATATCATTAATGATAGCATTAACATGTTTATAATGCACTTCATGAGTTCAAGTGAGCTTATGATAGACTCCGTAAGTGAGGGCTGGGGATGAATTTTTTCCACATGGCTCTTTTTGACGTGAATCCAGAGTGCGGCATACAAGGTCGTTTTGAATTTTCGTCCATCGGAACGCGGCCGCTTTGGCCCGGAATCGATGAGGTGACCTTTGACATCCGCGCTCAGCAACAAAATGACATAGCCACTGGGGCGCCGTGGATGGAAATTTATGTTGCAGTCTGTTTAGAAATGTTTCCACTGAAACGTGTCCATAACGATGCAGATTTTGATGAGAAGTTGGAAACACTAGCCTGGCTGATATAGCCTGTCACGCTACTCTTGCTGTTGGACGAAAGAAATGGCCAATTGCCACACAGGCTAAATGCCAGTACTTCTTGTTTCCCTAGCCACTCTTCTGCTTGGTTCACGTTGTCTAATTGGATAGACAGCATTCGTTTTCATCGGTTTCATTTCATTGTAGCTCAATTTATGTGTTAAAGTCACGCTTAGAATATTTCTTTATCTCTAACCCCAGAAATTAAGACGAGGGCAAGGCTGAGTAGCGAGAGAAGGTTTCAGAATACAGAATATTGTCTATAGACCGGTTACAATTGTGCAAACAGAATGAAGTTGTATGCTATTGCAAAGGTCACATGGCCTTGGACCTGACCTATTGCTCAGTAGTTCCTCGAAGTGAATAAACAAAGCGCTCCAAGTCGGGCGACAAAGGAAAAAGAGAAAAACGTCCTCGAGGGTTATTGTTTAACAAAAGAAAAAAGCTAAGGACATAGAGGTCACCGAAAAAAAAGAAAAAAAAGAAGAAAATAACGCAGATCCAACGAATGTTGGACTCTAAATTAATGATGTGAAGGTTGCTTGAATTATCGAGGCCACAACAAAAGCGGATGACGCGTAGATGACGCAGCCTTCTCTCCTGTAGATCTGAGGGAGGCTTAGTGCGTCATGATGATGAAAGTGACCTAAGATGCTTGTCGACGAAAGTATGTGATGAGAGGTGTGTGCGCAGAGATCTACGACGCATATCTGCATATGCTCAATGCTTCGTAAACCTTATGTGATACAGGCATATCCGTCGTGGGAGAACAGCCAAGAGTGCGCACACAATTGCACGTACCTAGTTGCTTAAGCTGCCTCCTATAGGCAAGACAAAAGTGAGCATACAACTGAATCGTTCCTGAATTTTAGAAATGAGTGTCACCTAGGGTCCCTATTAGAATATCCATCCTTGCGGAGCGAGTGTTCGGGCTTTGGTGTATCCAGCAAGCAATAACGAAATAGGGGAGCGCAAGCACTTGTCGCGGCATGCCCGAAAGGGATATCTCAGAGTTGCACTGCATATCCTGCACCCGTTTGTATATATATATAGATGCAACATTGTCGTCTTTCGTGGCGTGTTGCTTTCGCGCTGCGCGGAGTTCTGGTTGATCGATCTTTCCGCAATTCTATAAAGATGCCACAGCTAGACTCGAAAACAATACTGTGCCAGTGGTTATCCTCCTACTGGCCGATCTTCAAAAACTTGTATAGTTTGATATGATTCGTTTCCTCCAACTGGTAAGGCAACGTCATTAACGTCGTTAACGCAAGACGCAGAGCAAATGTTGGTTACTGGGTACGAAGTTGCGAATCTAGAGAGAGGCTGAGATGCAGACAGTGGTAATTGTAATATTGCGATTATAGTGCAGAAAAAGAAAGAAAGGTAGAACATAAAATTCTTCTGGTCTCTTTTTCATAAGCAAAGAGTAACCTTTCTGTTTCAATGGAGGAGAAGGCCACAAAGCAAGAGAAAAAAAGACAAGTTTCACCTCTAGTGCAAGGCAGTGACGCGATAGCTGGCGAAATATTATACACAGTAATTCTGGCACCGTTAGGTATGATATTAGTTAGCGCAGACAAGAAAAAATATCCGCTTCCGAGAATACGAAAGCTTCTCGGTGGCAAACAAGTGGATAGACATGGCTTCATCCGTCTTCGTTTGAGATTTTTCAACTAAGTCCTGGTTTATAAATCAGTTACAGGCTTGGTGTCAGTCAGTCAGTTCTCAGCATGTGTGCTAATTTTTTTATTAGCAGAATTGACGGACGTGCAGTATTTTCCCAGTAATTCTTGCGCAGAGAGAGAGATTATGAAAGGAAACGTGAGAGGTCGCCCTGAGTGGCCCGAACTGCTGCGTTCTGCCTGCTACTCAGCGTTGCAGGAGGTGGAATGAGAAAAAAAGAAGAAAGTGAACGCGAAGATAATGATTAGCGGAAGAGAAACGGCATGAATACAAAAGAAAAAAAATAAGTAAATAAGAAAGTTAACTGCTAACAGTTATCGCAGTCGTATGAACAGTTCACCATTACTAGAAAAAAAAAACGATCAAACAATAGTCTTCATTGATTGGCCCACTGAGCATTTGGGACATGAATATGTTAGACAATTTTCGGAAAGTGATCATTCGCCGATGCCTGCAAAAGATTTCTCACTTGTTGTCTTTCTTGCAAGTTCAGCGTGCACACACAAATCACATGGTCTATAGTCTCCCACACTGCGTAGTGCTAGACGCCTGGGCTGTCCGCACGGTTTGGCGATACCTTGACTAAAGGCCACTTCAAGCCTCAGTTTGTGAAGAATACTTCCACGTGGTATCGGTTGGAGTAAACATTCGTAGGTGCGCGCAGAGCAATCTATTTCCAAGAAGAACAAAAATTAATCATTCTGGAGGTGAAATACTGCTTCGTAGATTGCAGGGACGTGATATTTCATCTGGAACATCCTTCAAAAAACCCCCAAGAAGAATGTCGAAGTGACACCCTTCGCAGTTGGGTTTTTTGCAATTCACAAAGAAAATGTTGAAATATTCTCCATATGACTTCCTTGTACTAATTTCTCTCAATAGTCTTTGAAATGTACGACGTACGGAAGCATGGGGAAACCCCGAGATCAACGAAATCGATTCTTTTTTTCTGAAAACTGTGGCTTATATGTGCGTCGTGTGTATCCACAGAATAAATTTGTCTTTGCTAAACGCATGTGTTGGCCTGCCACGCGTGTAATTGTACTGAAATGTTTTGAGAGAGCTGCTGTCATTTTTCCGTGCAGTAAAGACAAAAAAGAAGACGAAGTGGGTGAGAAGTAAAAGCTCTGATCTGCTACTCTGTGAGACCGCGGTTCAGATCTTTTTGAAGCGGTGTGCATTTAAAAGTTTCTTTAACTGCATCAACCAGTTTGGATGACTGAGCAATCTCGCACAATAGACAGCGGTACAGGCGCCCAAATCTTTAACTGGCGCGCGCGAGCGGCGACTTTTCCGTGCGTCAGCGCCGTATGGCGGGGCGCGGCTGCAAAGAGTCTGAGGCTAAGTGCATACGGACAAAGCGCGCTCAGCTGGGCCCATCGTCTGCTAAGCTGTTTCCAGCCTCGCCCCGTCATACGGCGCTGACGCACGGAAAAGTCGCCGCTCGCGCACGCCAGTTGAAGATTTGGGCGCCTGTACATACTCACTGACCAAAGTTGTCTACTAATTGTTGCCATTAGGTATGCCCTGGCTGGTGTCTTGGTGGCAAGACACCATCGACCACTGCGTATGTGCTCGAATAGACAGCTTGCTGGTGATTGCTGTCTGGCCTATAGTAGGAAACCTGGGTAACTTGGTATGGGCCGCTGGGTGTTTGTGCCCGAACAGACAACCTCGGCAATGCGTATGTAATATTGGTATGGGCCTTTTGTTGGTCAGTCCTCCAGAGTCCATGGAGCAAGGTTACGCAAGGGCTATGTACCACCATACATATTAAAGCGATATCGCTCCATCCGTAACAGACACGTCAGCGCCTAGCGCGGTGGCTTGATTAATAGCCATTGCATCGCAGTTGCAGCCAAAGGATAGGGATTGTGGGCGTTGCTATGGAGTCTTCGGCGCAGTGGTTACAACAAGATATAAAGTGCCGTGCTACCATTCGGAATTATGTGCTATAACGAGATTGCCACTTCATGTGTCTGCACACGTTCCCGTCAAGTTTCCTGGTTCCTGCATGGCAGGGGGATATGTAGTTGGTTATATAAGAAAGCTGTATAAGAAAGCTATATAAGAAGACTTTTGCAAGCATCTTCAGTGGTGTCTGCTACAACTAATCTTTTTTTCTTCCTTTCTATAAACTCGCAAAGCACTTAATTAAGCATTTATGCGACATAAAAGCGACTAGGCGAGTTAGCCCATCATATCTATCGCTTTAAAATTGCGTTGCGGTGCATAAGGGAGTAACTGTAGTGTGTCGGAGAATTTAATAAATTAACGCGAAGATTTAAGCACATTAGTTCAATGCAGATGTCACAAACACGCATAAAACTATGCAAAAACATGAATTCTTTTGTTTTACACGTTGAAAACACGACCTGGTTATGAGGCGTGCCGTAGTGGGGACTCCAGATTAATAATAACAACTTGAGGTTGTTTAACTGCCACTTAGATCTAGCAAACGAGCAAGCATCGTCGCAGTTTTACTCAGCCAAAATGACCTATATAGAAGTAAAAAAAAAACAAGAAATTATTTAAAATCCGTGAAGTCACACTGACTTACTGGTGCTTTGGTATCTGGGCGACATTTATAAAAAATGAAACACTGACTTTCATTTTCTCTTCTAATAATTAATTTCCTGCCTGAAAATTATAGGAAACAGCGTTATGAAATAATGTTTTATCCTTCTAAGATGATTTAGGGGCCCTATAACGTAAAGTTATTCTAGTCTCTTTTTATTCCAATCTGCTGATGTCAACTTTACTTAACGACCGACGCAAGCATCGGGTGGTAACCCTTAGCGTTGTTTGAAAAGTCCAATCAAACGCACTCCTTGTTTATAGAGGGTCACGTTTTTAAGCTTTATACGCGAATAGCGTTACTTATATTGAGTAGAGTTTCTTATCGAATTTGCTGTAAGAAGAGGCGAGAAGCACGCTGAAATCGAGAGGGTTTTGACGGGGCCGAGCCAGCACAGTGAAAGTAGACAACCGGATTAAGAGGGTGGTGCCAGCGTCTGCGATTGGTCCGCTTCCCCTTACTTAGTTTGCGGTGGCTGGTCAAAAATAACGGCGGCGTGCAACGGAAGGTTCAAAATGCCGCCAGAACGGATCCTCAGCAAGGAGGAGTTGGCAGAGCGATGTCGTATACCTGCCGAAAGGTCCCGATAACGTTATACTGTCAGGGAAAAAATTCTATTATTTGCAAACAAATTCATGTCCCCGGCAGCTTCGATTAGCCAGTGCCAGAGCAATGGGCGAGCAGCCGTCTTATATTCCTTTCGGAATGGAGCAGTTTCCGGCGCATTCAGAAAAAAATTCAGTTTTGTTTGGCATATTAATGCATCTCTAACGCCTACACGTCACTTTGACGAGGTGAGCTTTCGTGGTTTTGCGGCATCGCGTGATAGAGAGGCGAAGTGGGCGCAGCCCGAGAACGTTTGACCAATAGCACAGGGCAAATGGCGAATAAGGCGTAGAATCAGAAATAATTATATTTCTTTCCTTTGCTCTAATCATGCATAATCAGTGTGCACACATCATATGACATGGCGCGTTTTCCCGGTTTTCGTGATGTTGCATGATAGACAGGCGAAGTGGGGGTGGCCCGAAAATGTTTTGACAAATTGTGGAGAGCTGATTAAAGAATTAGAATAGAAAAGTTTGGAATAGATTTACGTTATAGTGCCCTAGGTTTTCTATTTAATGTCCCTTTAAGACTGATGAAAAGATTATTGCCTCAATAGAAGTGCAAGTTATCCGCCATGGTGTGTTTATCACGGAGTAAAAAGTGATAAACTTGTGCTGCGGTGATGCTTGATCGTCTTTACAGGTGGTGCGTAGTCATTGACATTAAGATATTCACGGCTCAAGGATAACAGAGAAAAGGTAACGAAGAAATGAATTAAGAACACCGTAAGAAGGCGGTTCACCAAGGAAGGTAAAAAAGAAAGAGAAAGCAAACGATGAGTATATGGCAAGTGGTAAGGATGGAAGGGAAGGCGGGTTACATTCAGGCTCACGCATTTCAGTGAGCGGCCTTTGTTATTTCCAAAGCCAAGCCGCTCTCAGCACAAGTAAGCATGCGCTTGCAAATTCAATTCCTGTTTAGGCAACGAATGGCCGCAGTTTGATATTTCTGGATTGTGCTCTTGAGCCAAGGAATCTGAGAAATCATAAGGTAGAATGGAACTGATGAAGAGAAGTGCTCGTGAATAGGTTTCTGAAGCCAGAACTCGCGAGATTAATCCTAATTTTAATGAAACTTAGAGGAGTGCGCCATCAGAAAAGAAATCAGTGCTGCTCGACTTCAGCTTCTCGATACCGACAAGTTATTGAGCTTTCTTGTTTTCTTTTTTTGCCAGTCAGGGTACTCGATGACTCTCTTTTGTCCTACCAGCTCTCGCAGTCGGGCGCTCCATTGTGCTCAAGAACGTGAATATGATCAAAGAACTCAAAAGAGCGCACAGCCCCACGCTGTGCTGCCATTGAATTGTGCGATCCATTTAGCGCTGTTCAGAAGCAGCTAGCATTGATGAAACGTGGCTTTAACGGGAACAGAGTAAAGGCGGCGGTATAGAATTACGCGAAAATATAGAAAAGAAAGAAACACCACTTCGTAATATTCCGTTCCACGCTGTTTTCATATGCAAACGTGCAAAAATGTTTTCGTTGCAGGGTCACTGCCTTCCTTACACCCACCTCCGTTCCCCGCATACGAAACAAAAATCAGTGCTTGTCGTTATTCAGGCCGAGGAAACGTGGAGCGGTTTATTTTATTTAATTTCATTTCGTCTTTCTGGGGCCGTGATTAGCTGTGAGGGCAACTTGTACGCTACCATATATATATATATATATATATATATATATATATATATATATATATATATATATATATGTAGAGAGAGAGCGAGAGAGAGAGAGAGACGAATCGCACGGAGGCTAACCAGAGGTGAGTTTCTGGTTTGCTACCCTGCAGTGGGGTGGGGGACATAAAGGTTGGAAAGAGAGCAAAAAAGGAGAGAGAGAAAAAAAAGAGGAACAACAGGTTCCTGTAACGCTACCAAATATATGCACCGATAGCTGAGAAGCTAACCGTCTTTTTTTTTTTTAATTCTGACATTTCAGAAAGCTCTCGCATGAGCTCTTATGCTTACGGAATTCCGTGCCGATTTATATTCCTTCCAGTCGGGTGGAGCGTCCGTATTGAGATACAGGAGAACGAATAGTTGTGCTTGGGTTGATTATGTTCACTCAGAATTAAAAAAAAAGGCAAGTTTTGGTTATGTGTATCACCTGTATGCTTGATTGTTGAATTTTGTACTTCGCTTGGCAGTACGGTATTCCTAAAACTTTTGAAGCGAGCAAAGAAAGCACTGCAAGAAGCTAGAAGCTCACCTGCCACTCATCCGCGCTCAGTATGTGAAAAAAAAAACAGCAGAAATAAACATTTAGAAAGAATCTCAAAAGATGTAGTAAAATCAGCCGTTTAGGAAACATAAATAAAGGGCCTTAACAAGATGCGTTAGGCCTCGAACATTGCGTTAGGCCTCGATGCGTTAGGCCTCGAACACCTCTAATCGTGGCTCTTCCTCGGCCTCCTCCGAGGAAGAGCCACGAATAGAGCTGGCCGCAGCGACCTGACCGTGAGAGTTAACGAGTGATATTGCATAATGATTTCTGTTCCCATATTCGGCGGCATCAACATAGAGCACGTCTTTGAGGTGGAGAATTATTTTGGAGAGCCTTTGCTCGGTGCCTCCTGCGCTGTTTGTGGTGCACAGGGTGCATGTTTTTAGGAAGTGGGGGAATGCGGAGGTTCTCGTGTATGTGATGGGAATGGTGTATTTAGCCTTGATTATGGGTGCCCGAGTGATAGAAAGTGTTTGTAGAATGTGTCGACCTGTTGTGGTGTTAGAATGCCTGCTATATTGGGAGGTGAGGTGGGCTACTGTGAGTTCAGTAAGTGTGTTGAAGGTGCCAGTAAGCATTAGCCTTTCAGTGGAAGTACGTATGGGGACCCCCAGAGCGAATTTATATATTTTGCGTGAAAGAATGTCGATTTTATCTGATTCTGATTTAAGGAAATGTAGATATGGTGTTGCGAATGTAATCTTACTGATAACGAAGACCTGGACCAAGCGGAGAAGTTCGGCCTCCTTCAGTCCGCCATGTTTATTGGAGACTCGCCCTAAAAGCCGCATGGTGTGATCGACTGTCATTTGGAGTGTATGTAGGGTATATGTATTGAGCCGGTTGCTTTGAATTTGTAAACCAAGAACCCGGAGCCTGTCCACTCTAGTAACAGGGATGTGGTTTAGGATGACCTGTATACTAGACATGTGTTTTTCGGCGCCCCAGTGGCATGGCCGAAGAAGTAGCTCGGGTTTTTGAGGGGAGCATGTGAGATTCATAGCCCCTGCATGAGCCACGACGGCGTCTTCTACTGCCTGTAGGGTGTCATAATTATAATTTTTATAATGATCATAATTATGGTTAAGATTCAACGCTGCAAAGCTGAACCAAAGGGACGAGAACAGCACGCACGAAGCGCATCTATCAACTGTTTATAAACACAAACAAGGGGTGTACATTTAGGGCAACAGCGCCATGCGCGAAAAGTAATGCGCTAACAGAGATTGACACGTGGTGTAAGTACCTTTCCTAAGGAGCTAATTAATGATATACACCCCCTATTTCTATTTGCAAATATTTGATAGATGCGTTTCGGATGTGCTGTTCTCGTCCCTGTGGATCAACTCTGCAGTGCTACGTTTTAAACTCAGGTACTTGAATCTTCTAATCTTCTCTAATTGTACCGCTGCGTATGCCCGTAATGGATCTGGTTGTATTAGTCTTTTATCTGCTTTTTTTCCATTACTACTCTAAACCTCTCTTGCTTATCTCGACTGCTGACCGGTTGCTACTTCCGTTTACTTTAAATGCTAGCGCTTCTGGAGGTTGTACGTTACGTACTGGTCTCGCCGGGCTGTTCCCTTCACATTTCATTAGGATGGGCTGAGTGGTCTCGGAATTTTTGCTGCGGCATACACATGCCTCCTCTAATTGCGAATATTTGCTCCGGTATGGTTTTGTCTTTAGGCAACCAGCTAGAGCCTCAAATAGCAAGGCCCCTCCCCTCCTGTTATGGTCCAGATTTTCCCTTCTAACTTCTTTTTTTTCATTCTTGTAAACCTCCATAGTCCTTTGTGTTTCCATTCTTTGCATCCAATTCGCTGTCTCTGTTTCTCTCACTTTATTTCTGATTACTCCTGGTTGTTATCTACACTTTCATTTACCCTGTACTTGGTTGCCAACTTTCTTGGCCTCTTCCTCCATTCTGTGCCCGTGCTTTTTAGGTGCAGATACCTGCGCGCTTAAGCCGCCCATTTATTTGGATCCATGTTCCTGAGTCTTTCTTCCCAACAAATGTTGTTCTGCGCTTCTTTGACTTCAAACGAAGCCAAACGCGTGACCCCTTGCACTGCCTCCTTTCTGGTTTTATCGGGGTCTTCCAAAGCCGACCGACCTACCAATCTTTGGTCAACTTCCAACCGCAACAATATGTGTGATTTTAGGCACAGAATGACATTTTCGAACGTCAGCGCAGGCACCATGACTCCTTTCCAGATTCCACTCACCACCTCATATTTATTGTGACCCCGAAATGCCTCATCTTTCATTATTACTGCACCCGGCTTCCCTTTTATTTTCGGATAATCTTGATGGGTGCTTGAGTAAGGCTTTCCTTCGGTTATGTATACGCCGAGTTTTTTATGTTGTTGACTATATGTGTATGACTTGCTGTTGAATCGACACCACGTAGTTATTTGCGTCTTCATTAAAGATCATAATTCCTGATTTCTCCGCGCTGAATTTAATGCCTAGATTTGTCGTTGCGTTTCCACAAATATTGGCCAGTGCTACATGTCGGGACGCCTGGTGCAATACAACGCAACCGCAGTGCAAAGTTTGCACTATCGACGCTACGCGGCGCACATGTCGTATCGCGAACCACGTGGCACGATTCGATGCTGATGATGCTGCTGCTGGTGACGATGATGATGGTTTATTGGCATCCCCTTTGAAACGGGGAGTTGAGAAACACTCTGCTCGATCTAATCAGGTATGTTATACGTGTTTCTCGTTCAAACATTTTTGTACACATCTGCTTAATTTTCTTTTTCTTCCCCCCAATACAATCCACCCATTTTTCGGCCACTCTCCCACAGTCTGTGGGAGCCACATACTTGATAGGAAACGCAAACTACCTTCACCGCTACCTACGCAACTGCTATATGGCGTGCCACTTGGCATAATAGTAGGCAACTGCAGTGCAAAGTGCGCACGTATCAACGCTACGCGGCGCACATGTCACATCGTGTGACAAGTGGCGCGATACTGTTCTAATGATGATGATGGTTGTGTTGATGATTTATTGGCATTATCTTTGAAACGGGGCGGTGACCAACAGTCGCCTAGCCTGATTGATTTAATCAGGTATGCTATGCATGTATTTCATGCTAGCATTTTTATAGATCGCCTTAATCTTCCTTTTCTTCCTCAAGACAATCCAATCATTTCTTGGCCAATCCGCCATAGTGGCCTGACGATAGCTGCGACGGGCACTGGCGGCGGTGGTGGACAACATCGCTAACCGAAACGGCTACTGGAGGGAGCCTATAATAGCTTACGCTGTAAAACTGATCAGAGTGTCGGGCAGGTAAGCCAAATTGCTGCTGAGGTAAATGAGAAGTACTGACCGGCATCACCCCTCATACAAACTCTTAGTTCGTAGATACAGAATTTAAAATTATTGCCATCGGACTGTAGCGCTTGTCTGCGTACAAATATCTCGGTGTTTACATATGGGATGACTCGTCATGGCATACTCACACTGACTACATCGTAGGGAATGGAATTCGCAGTCTCGTTTATTACCAACGCATTTCCCCCCCAATCTCCACAGCCCCTAAAATTGATGCTTTACCAAACTTTCGTTCGCGCGAAACTCGAATGCGCGTGTGCAGTTTGGGGTCCGGCTCACCGCACTACCATTCAATCCATAGAATCTCTTCAGAATCGAATAGCCCGTTTTATTAATTTGGGTTATTCACGCACCGTCAGTGTCTCGCAGATGAAATTGTCACTTAACCTTCCTAACCTTCAAACTTGGTGCGACATCTCGTGTCTTTGTTTATTACAGAAAGGGTTCCATTACCGTTCATTAAACCAGCAAGTCATTTCGTAGCCAGTGTACGTATCGATCACAGCAGTAAGATAGCTATACATCGTCATCGCGATGACCCCGTATTCTTTTATGCCAAGAACATATTCTGAGTGAAAACACATTCCCTCTTCTATCGCCACCATAGGTGATGCGTCCGTATTCAAGACCGCTGTCACTGATCATGTTTTGAAATGATTCGAATTTCGCTGTTTCTTCTTCTCTATTTCTTGTTGTTTGTTTCTACCTGTTTATCTTACAGATGTCCTTATAGGCTTGACTATTTTGATTGTTTGTAAGCCACGTACCTACCCCCTCTGTAACGCCTATTGGGCCGTGAGGGCTTGATAATAAATAAACACCCAATGAGGAGTAATAAGAAAAGCAAGGGCGCCTATCGCCCATGCATGTTTGAATATTCTTCTGATATATATATATATATATATATATATATATATATATATAGGGGTTTTCTTCAAAGTTCAGCACGCTGGACCCGACGTAAAATACGCAGGAAAGAGACGACGAACTTTTTGGGAGACTTCTTTTTCTTACTTAACGTTTTCGGCTGGTGGACCAGCCTTCGTCAGAGTACAGTGAGTACAGTGCTGCCGAAGACTGTACTCTGACGAAGGCTGGTCCACCAGCCGAAAACGTTAAGTAAGAAAAAGAAGTCTCCCAAAAAGTTCGTCGTCTCTTTCCTGCGTATATATATATATATATATATATATATATATATATATATATATATATATATATATATATATATGCAAATAACAGCTGACACTATACGGGCACACTTTATTGCATACCGTGCCTCGCTACACAATGACATTTCTCATACACTTACAACAGCAAACTCTCACTCAGCCGATGTTGCGATAATTTTTTATTTCTATTTCCCGCTCTAATCTTGTTAGTAATTTTCTCGCGCACACATATATCTCGTACGAATGTTTCTACCGTCACCACGCACCCCGTGCTGTGACAAGCATTGGACGGGGGCTGTTTACCTAGTGTACGCAGATGAAAGCGCGCCTTTCACATGCAGTTCTTGCTCTAATGCGACGAGACTCAATTACGGCCGTTCTCTATCGTCGTTGCCGAACGGAAGGATTTCCCCTTCTTTTCGCTGTCCGACGTCGCCGAACTGCATTCTGCACCTTCTTCTTGCATCAATATTGTTTCTGCCCGCGAGGCAAGACACTGGTCCTGTGGGAGGGCACACAGCGCGGGAAATGCTCCAGGCGAGAGTGTATTAGCCGTGCCGGTTACTCCCGTGCAAATATGTCGTTGACGGTGGATCCCTGGATTACTGACGCGACGCACCAAATAAGCATCCGTCATCAGAGAGGACCGCTCGCCATGGCAGCGCGTCTCCCATCTTTTGCTGCAGCAGCGACTACTTTCCTTATGTTCTCTGTATTATCGCCAAACTCTGCATCTCTCCTTCCTGGGCCCTCTCGATGAACATCCACGCACTCAAATAAGAAGCCAGCCACTTAATCACAAGAACGTGCAAGATCACATGGAATACTACTGCAGTATCACCAACGTCACATATATACGGTTGGCCGCACCATCCAGTACAGAGCCGCCGTAGTATAGGCAAAGGAAAATGCATAAAGAAGTCAGCGACGCCTGCCTTCTTCCTCGAGTTAATCGTGTTTACTTGTAGTTGCTTTGTCTTGCCATTCTCATGTTGCTTCCGTCTTGCTGCTGTCGACAAACGTTGTTTTCGTTAGCGGACAGTAGGACGAGTACGCTCGAGCAGGCAGCACAGGCGGTTCGTTGCTGCCGAAGGAACCGTGGATGGCCAGAACAGTGGCAGGGAAGGCAAACCGAAGTAAACTCCTCCCTCTACTGCGAACAGAATTCGATTTGGCTCTCTAGCACTGGTGTTCATCGAGTTACCTGATCGGTTACACTCTGACCTAGGCACTTTCGCTATGCTTAGACGTGAACTGGCATTCAGCAGTTTGAGTTTCTATTTTCTGATGGTACGCAGACCACCGGCCTTCTCTGTAGCCATCGTTACAGCAACTTTGCGGCTGATATCATGAAAGAGACACGGACAGAGAGGCGAACGGAAGCAAGAACCATGTCGCAGCGCCCTGTGCTGGGTGCATTTCTCCTGAGGAACTTGTCAACATGTCCACTGTAGTCTAGTGACCAATGACACTTATCGAACATGTTCCTCGCAGTCCGCGGGAATCTCTTTTTTTCATTCCTCAGGCCAGTCAGAGGCATGCTAACGCGCGCGGAACTCACTCTCATGTGGGGCTGGAGCTTCGGTACCTCTTGTTGATTGATCCCAGTGCGTGCTAATATTGTGGTACTGCGCAGTTAGACAGGAATTGGCATGTGTGTAAGATATGCGAGATCAAGGAAAAGAAAAAGGTAAAAAAGAAAACGTGTCAGGAGAGCTTAGAAGTAAATTAATATGCTGTCCGATCCAAGCAGGAATCAGAGCAAAAAATAAACAAAGCACTTGTATAGAAGAAATATATTCTTCCAGGAAGTTGCGAATACAATAAAATGCCTTGTCCGATTCCGTCATCTTCGTTTCTCTAGTTCGGTGTTTAGTGAAGGACCAAACTACCGCGCCTTCTATTTAACCCAAAATAAATGCGAACGTTAGAAGCGATGTTTTGTGAAAGCAGCAAAAAGGAAAGGTGGGTCTTCCTTTTGTCGGAGTTTCTCTTGCGCTGTTAGAAAACGCGCAAAGAATGTTGTCAACGGATGTGTGAGAGAAATAAAGGAGCTCAGTAGAAACTAAAACAGTCTTTATTGCAGGAGAGGGGCACATGCTTTCTGCATGCGTTCCAGCAGATGTCAAAACATCGTCGCTCTATTTTATTTTTTATTATCTAACACAGCGTTGCACAGAAAAAAAAATCACCGAAAATTACAGTACCGCCTAATGCGAAATTTGAGCGCAGCTGTATAAGTGTTTCCATTTCGCGATATATTGGTTGGCGCGGACAATCTGTCTCTTGCGGCAAACGAAACGATATCTGGCACGACTATCTCGTTGATCGGGAGATCGTGAGGCGCGCCGCGTGGGTGACGCGTCGGCGCGCTTCAAAGCAGCGGCCGCAAACAGACCTCCACTCATGCAGCGCCTTGTTTCCATACAGAGGCGACGCGTGCTACTCTGGCGCCATCTCGTATCTGTCGTCGCCGCAAAGCGCTGCTTAAGCCTGTTTCAAACGCTGCGACTGGAACGACGAAAATCGGCGAAGTCGCACGCGTCGCAATGCGATTTTTAGAGATGCCATTTCACATGATTGCGATTTCAACAATGCGACTGGCGCAACGCCCATGGTTGCTTACTGCCAGGTTTCGTGGCACACGCTGCATAATTCTTTTATTCTAATGAATAAAACGTTTACATTATAATATGGTGGGCTTTCTTTTTATTAGGAACAAGTAATATGTGCGTTTTATTATTCTAAAACATCTTGAAGTTAAGATTTGTTTTGGAGTGCGGAACAGCGGTTTTTCAAGTTCAGTGCGGCATGGTGCACGTAAACAGCTGTTCGCAGGTGGTTCAGCGCTGTGTGTTGTCTTCTATGGCCGGTTCGTTCTGCCTGCGCTACACCAATCTACAAGATAACCTATCGACAAGTTCATATAGCTACCCTCACCGCATATGCAGTATTCGGAATTCGGCTGTCACGAAGTCGTCTTCACAGCCCAACAAGATCCTCGCGCTACCCGTGCTCAGCGTCAGCTTCTGGAGCAATTATATGTGTATGTTGCTCGGTATTGCGCATATGCGGTGCCTGCTCCTAGCCAAATTCTTGCGCCAAATGCAACAACAAGCACCAACCCGAAAGCCCGCATGTGCCCCTGAACGAAGCCGCAAATGATCTGTGTGATTACTGGACATGGAATGAAAATTGTGTCGTGAAATTCAACCTTAGCGTTAGCCTGGTTCGTCCATCGCCGTGTGTGTGCTGTGAATATATGTATGGGAGTCCTCTATACATATTTCTAAAAGCGCTAAAGCCGACGAATGAAATGTTTTGCGCAGTTAGTGTCACTTTTGTAGAAACCTGTACGTCGTAACATAACATTCTAAAAGACACGCTTCTCGTCTACATAGTTGTCCTGCGACTCGCGCTGGTAGTATACTCTGAACTTCTAACAAAAGGGCCATATAAATACGAGCTATCCATAATGTAGGATCGTAGGCCCACGGCAGGCGCACTTGCCGTTGGGTTTTTCACATTTCTGCTCAGCCTCGCACGCCGCTCACGGTTAGCCTGTTTTGTGTGAATAAATATTATTATTATATTAATAATGTT